>NC_056747.1:711394009-711442436 GCF_019279795.1 Protopterus annectens | reverse complement strand
ATATATATATATTTATATATATATATATATATATATATGTGTGTGTGTGTGTATATAGCTAAAAACGCACCTAGCAGCAATCAAGATTTGAGTTAACTTGTAGGGTGCATTATGGATAAGGGAAGAGCTTGAGCTTTTTGGTTGCTATGAGCTATTGCAATGGTGGAGTTTGATCCGAGGATCGGATCCGAACCCACAGGTTTGAGGAAGAATTAAATTGGGGCAACTCATAGGGATCATTATGTTGAGTACATAAGTTTTTTTCTCACATTTCACTTTCTGAATAAAAAAAAAAAAATTCAACTTCCATTTTATAACACAATGAAAATCACTTGAAAGCAGAAGCGCTGACATTATAGTGGTGGTTAACCATTTGGACCTATTTTCTTGTATTTTATTTTGCTAGATAAGTGTGCATCTCATCTATAAACTCTTGCACTGACCTGTGACATTCCATTGAAACTTTTTTTTTTTTTTTTAATTGCTGCTTGATCTGCATCTCTTGTGGTTGGGGCCCAAGCATTACAAAATTAATTTACCCTTTCTTTAATTGCCCACTACTATCCTGAACTAGTGCTGATCTACCTAAGGCTCCTCTTCCAATTCCCAGCATCTAAACAGAGGTTATTTTTCATCTGGGATGCGGCTGGCACCTTTTTCAAGATTAAGATTCTGGAGTAGTAGCAATTCCTTGGCATCCAGTTGCTTGTGCATTTGCGATGTTCGTGTCTGCTTTTCAGTTAACCATATTCTGCTATGGGCATGTGAGATATATCCACCATAGGAACTGCCTAATCTGAAGTAGTTAACTTAATTTATCTGCAGCCTGTGGGTATTCTAATCCATATCGGATCAGAGCCAGCAACATTTTTCAATCATGTGCTCCAAGTTCCTCCCCTTACCCATAATCCCTCATCTCCTATTTTTCCTCAGATCTTGTTTGCCGCTTCATGTGTATGCATTGTAGTCTCTTTAGCTCCAAGTTGAGTGTAGTAAGTGGTATCTTTTCATATATATTTAGTGTAAGTGTGTAGTCTTTTTTTTTTCATCCCTTTCCTCCCCTTTCTTCGGTTTTTCAGTAAAAAAAAAAAGTTTAAAAAATTTTAGTTTGTGAGGTAGTCTAGGGCTAACGGCTCTTTGTGTGTGTTAGTTTAGTTTTGGCTGAGTGGATTTTGGTGATGGCTGAGCAGCCAAAATGCAACCTTTAAAAAATGCACAGTGTGTGGCCACAAGCTTTCACCAGCTGATGGCCACACTATTTGCCTGGGTGTTCCCCACCTATCTTTGCCTTGTATTTTGTGTGCAGGGTTCAACCCTAGGGCATTGAAAGAGAGGAAGGCAAAGCTGGTAGCTAAGGGCCTGCTATCATTTTCTGTATTGGACTCCACCTCAACCTAGTCTCCAGTAGCTGATCTCCGCCCTCAGGCTGGGACTCAATCTTCCTCTAAGCCTGCTGAATCGGGAACAAAAACTGAAGAGAAAGATCAGGGAGACGAGGATGAGAGGGGAAAGGCACCGTTAAGTCTCCCGAGCGGGAACCCTTTCCCAGTCCACCTACTAAAGTTGTCAGGACCACGTCTCCTCGGCTCCACTCCCCAAGGTTCTTCCCATAGCTGATGGAGCCCCTGGACCAGAGGCCTTTTTTTAGGTTGTCTCGTAGACCAGTCAGATCAGAGTCGTTCGTCTCCTCCTGGTCGACTCAGTCTGTCGTAGCTTGACATGGACAGGATGATGCGGAGGTTCATTCGGACCCAAATCCGAATGGGATTATGCCTGACCCTTCTCCGGCATGAGAGGGGACCTCTATGCCTTTCTTCCATCCAGTCTCTCCTTCCTCGATCTGACTTGCTGTTTCGTTGTTTATGGATGCAAGGATCCTCTGAGCTGGGGGTTTGGCCTTGATGGTTCCTCCAACTTTTAAGAAGGCGATTACCTTTAGTTCCTCTCGTCAGACTTGTTTGGTTCTGAGCAACTCTCAGAGCCAAGAGCCGGGAGTTTGCTCCGAGGGATCAGAGGTGTCTTCGGCGACGACTACCTTGTCGAATCTGAGCAGTTCCTTAGGAACCCCTGTTATCCTGGCCTCTGCCCCGATCCTCATGGCAGAGCTGGTCAGAGCTTCTTGCTTGTTGGTTGCGAAGGAGGTGAGCTCTCTTTCGCCCTATGTGGTGGAGATGGTTCTCTTTCAAGGATTGAGACTCCAGCCCATCACCTTGGACTCCACCCAGGCTACTGTGGATTTGGTCACGACTCCCATCAGCTTGTCCCATGGACAGCCCGTGCTAGAGGACCCCCCAAGTGGATCCAGTCGTGGAACCCCCCCGTGACTTCCGAGTCCTCTTCGCAGAGTCCCAGTGAAGATGGTTCCCGTAAGCCCTATTCTAAGAGGAGGCACATGGACTCCCTGAGTCCCTCACAGAAGATACTGACTTGGATGAAGGTGAGGGTTCCCCCAGGTCACCTCCTGGGGATGTCTCCTTTGGAGACATCATGGAAATCCTCTACCAGAGGGGAGGCTGGTCAGCCCCAAAACCCTCTACGGACGTGTCAGTATTGCTGGAGGCCTTTGGCATGGGCCCGTCTACATTCTGGGTGTCCCCTCCTGCAGATCCCTTAGTGAATCTCATTACCACGCTGGTATGGAATGAGCCTGACACCATAGAGCCATTACCCAAACACCCGGACAGGATCCTTTCTCTTCCCACAGTCCTGGTACAAGGGATCTCCGGTGGATGCTATGGTGGTTGCAGCTGCCACTAAGAGAACTGGCACAGGAAAGTTCCTCTGTCCGCCCTCAAGGAGTCTAGGGTGGTGGATTGGTTTGGGAAGCGAGTCTTTCCTTCAGTGACGTTTTTCATAAGAGTGCTGAATAATTTGGCATATGTCATATGACTTCAGTGAGACCTAGTCACCGAATTCACTGTCGCTCTCAGTGTCTGTCAGCAGAGGATAAGAAGCTGTTCTCAGCGAAAATATCGACTCTAAAATCCATTTCGAACATGTCCATGCATCTTTCCCATGCCACAGAAGGAACGGCTAGGGCAGCTGGGACAGGTGTAGCTATGAGCCAACATGCCTAGCTCAGACTTTGTCAATTTGCAGACCCCTTCAAGGCGTCATTCACAAATGCTGCCTTTTCCTCCCTGTTTGGGAAGACGGTTCTTGACAACCCTGGTCCAAAGCGAGAAGAACGGGAAGACTGTCTGGTGAGTCTGCTTCTCTACCCTTCAAAGATCCTTTTCTAGGAATCAGAGAGGGCAAAAGATGATGTGGTTCTGAAAATCTGAGTTTTCCCGGGACTCTCAGGATAACTAGTCTCCTAGAGGCAGAGGGCGACAAGACAGACGCCACCGCAGAGGCAGAGGGGTCCCAAGGAACTTTGGGTCTAGGGAAAACTGCTTGGACAGACTCGTGCAACAACCCAACCCTGAGGGGTTGCATGACTGTCCTACTCTGGTGACAGTCGGGGGAAGATTGTTGTTTGGTGCTCCAAATATCCAGAGGCCAGTTCATCATGTTCATTGCCCCACCAGTCCAACCAATGTGCCTCCCGGATGTTCCACCCGCTCAAAGGGAGGTGGCAGAGCAAGAAATTTCAAAGCTGCTTCACAGTCGAGCCATCGAACCAGTCCTGCCAGATCAGTCCAGATTATGCATTTACTCCATGTTCTTTTTAGTGCCAAAAAAGACTGGGGAACTTAGACCCATATTGGACCTGTCAACACTGAACCTGACTGTAGCCAATCAGAAATTCCGGATGGTCACCTTGCAGTCCATTCTACCTTACCTGCAAGGATGCGACTAGATGTGCTCGATAGACCTCCAGGATGCTTACTACCATATCAAAAGTTGCAGAAGCTCCAGGAGATTCCTTCGCTTCCGGCTGGGAGACAATCATTTACAGTTCATTGCCCTACCCTTCAGTCTCACCACAGCCCCCAGGGTGTTTGCCAAGATTATAGCAGTCATAGCGGCTCACCTGAGGTTTCAGGTAATTCAGGTGTTTCCTTACCTAAATGAGTGGCTCCTCGCTGCAGCCACCAAGCATTTACTTTGCATAGCCAGAGACTAATTCCTGCATCTTGCAGTAAACCTAGGGATTACCATCAACATCTCCAAGTCTTGCTTGAACCCGATGCAGACCTTCGAATTTATAGGGGCACGACTGGACAGTCTACTATTGCAAATTTTTCTCTGGTTCCGGCATGTAGCTCGTAAAACATTTCCCTGCGAGCTTCATCGCCGAAACCAAATGGCTGCAACAGCACTTTGCCGTAGTGCAATATGGATGAAAAGCATAGCCGCTGCAGCTGTAATTTTTTATTTTATTTTTTTATTTAACATTTGTTGACTGGGAAAGTCCGACTAGGTTCCACAGATCCTGTTTTCAGTGGAGGCCCGGGGAGAAACGCTTCAGAAGCATGTCTTTAGAATGTGGGAGGAAACCAGAGTACCCGGAGGAAACCTACGCGAACACAGGGAGAACATGCAAACTCCACACAGAAGGCACCCCAGTCGGGAATCGAACCGGAGAACCTCTTGCTGTGAGGCGACAGCATTAACCGCTGTACCACTGCGCCGCCCTTTGAACGGAAATATTATAAATGGTGGCTATCCTTACAGACAGTTTGTCCGGCTGTATTCAAGCAGAGACAGCCGTACTGGATGTTTTACTCATTCCTTATTCTCATTCAAGGAATGCATTTATTTAATTATTTATTTTCTTGTCAGCTGCCTCATTCCTTTCCTGTATATATTGTTCCCACAGTTCCCTTTTTTATTCCTATCAGGAGATATTTACCATAGCCCAGGCCTTCTGTTCTGACTCCTCTCGCAACATCTTGTCTTCACCCCTACCTTGCCCCTCCCTCCATTTCCTCCTTCAAATGCTAAACTATTTACACATTGAATATTCACAGTATTCTAAATAAAATCAGTGAATTCTACTCGTGGATTGCTCATTATACTTCTGACTTAATTCTTACTGAAACTTGGCTTAGGCCCCACATCACTGACAATTTCTTCCCCTGGATACAAAGTCGTCTGCCTAGGTAGGGCCTTCAAAAAGGAGGAGGCGTAGCCATAATTTATTCTGATCAACTTAACTTGCCCCCTACCCTTTCCACTACACAACCTTCTCCATGCTGAACTCTTAATAGTGAACTGTAAAATTAACAAATAAAAGAAAAACTCTGTTGCTGATTTATATATCCCCCTTGGTAACAGTATCTCCAACCTTGAGTAAGTTATTTGCTGGATCACTCACTACATACATGAAACTATAATACTGGGTGACATCAACATAGTCTTTGAAACCTTAACCACTGACTACCCTAACTCCAGTATTAATCTTCATGGTTTCATGCAACTTCTGCTTATATTAGCAAGCCAACCAGCTCTACCTATATCCTCGATTGGATTCTAGTATCCATTCCAAACCTCTACCATAACCCCAAAACACTCCCTGATTCCATAAGTGACCACCTTCCTACCTGCATTCAAAGATGTATTCTTCAACATATTAGACCTCACAAAATCAGAGTTTCGCCCCACTCTGTTCAACCCTGATGAGTTCAACAATAGACTCTCCACCATAAACTTGTCCTTCCTTCTCAACTTGCCCCTTGAGGATACTGTCCATAAATTTAACTACATTTTTCTAGATATTTTTAACTCTCCCTTGTCCTGTCAGGAAAATAAGAGTAAACTCCATCTTTGCACCAGAATTTTCATTGTACTGGTTCACTAATGCACAAGAGGGGACAATGCTTGGAAAAACTTTTCTAAAAACTAAATTGCCTCTCTACCTCCAAACCCACAAAACTCCAAAACCTTTACTAAAAACATGTCAATAATTAAAAACGTTTGCCTAAAACCTCAAACTAGCCATCACAGTAATCCTAAATTCTAGAACACCATAAATGATTCTTCATCCAGGGAGCCCTATTATACCTAACCCTTGCCGTATCAAGTCTCTCATCAAAACTGCCACTTTTCTTTACTTGCATTTCATAGACTTAATCAGCAAACGAACCCAGAATACTCATACCCCCCCCCAAACTAAAAAAAAAAAAAAAAAAAACCTTTTCACGCAAACCTGTTCCCACTGTGTACATTAAATCTCTACTTAAACTAAGACCATGCTTTTCCTTGGCAGATAATCTACCTGCCCTCTTCCTAAAGCTTGCCGCTAGCTCTGTTGCCTATTCTATCTCCATCCTGATCAATTGATCTATTCAAAATCTACTGTACACGCTATGAAAAAATTCTACACTACCATTTCCCAAGGGAGGGCACTCCATTGACCTCTCTAAATACAGGCCTATAGCCATTCTGTCTCTCCTCTCTAAATTATTAGTAAAATGTATGCACAAGTAGCTCCTTGACTATCTACAAGAAAATCTACTCACTTCTACACAGTACAGCTTCTGATCTAACCACAGTATGACTACTGCTCTAATGTCCTTCACTCAAACTATCTCTCAAGGGATAGACAATAATAAACTAGCTTCCTTTCTATTTTTAGACTTCATAGCCTTAGACACCGTTTCTCACCCCAAACTCCTTACCATACTGTTTATCTTCGTCTCTCAAATTCAACTCTTAAATGCTTCTCAAGCTACCCTGCCAACAGACAGCAGTTTGGTAGGTGGCTGTCTTCCTTCTCACCCTTCCTTCATGTCAATACTGGAGTACCTCAAGGCTCTGTTCTTGGACCACTGTTATTTAACATCTTCACTAACTGTCTTCATATTTCTTGCCCACACTCCTCTCATATAATATGCAGATCATTCCACTATTATCTCCACTTCAAATAATCTCTCACCTCTACACTTTAACCCAAAGCTCTTTCAACTCTGTTGAAAGCTGGGTAACTTACAATCAACTCATACTCAACCCCCTCAAAAAACTTCTGTTATTCCTCCCAAAAACATCTTCATATCACAAATCATTTTCTATCACATCACAATTAACTCTGAAACACATGCAAGCTCCTGGGTGCTGTCATTGACAATTGACTTCAATTTGACTTACACATCCAAAATTGCATAAAAAAGACACCAAAAACTGGGCTTACTCTAAAGGAAAATCAAATTCTTCAACAGAGAATGTAGAGACTCTCCCTTGTCTATGTGTACCTTCTGCCCTGTCTACTTTATGCTTCTCCAATTTTACCCAACTTACAATCCTCTCTAAAGTCTAAACTTGAACTTCATACAACAGTCGTGTTTGCTGCAAATCCACCCTTCAACTTACACCACTGTCTTTATCTCAAATCTTTAAACTGGCTTGAATTCACACACCAGCTTATACTAACTCAACTGCTCCTTCACTCCATTTTTAAACCTATCTACTTCCCTGCCTGTCTCATCCCTCATGTTTTTGTATACTCCTAATCACTTTCTCCGAAGCACTGAACAATACCTCTTGGAAATCTAGAAGCATCAAAGAACAATCTGTCAGAATGTTTTTATTTTATTTATTTCCGTTTGATGACCGGGAGGTGGGGGGGGGTCCACTGGGCTCGGCAGCCCGTTTTCAGTGGAGACCCGGAGAGAAAAGCTCCACATTACATAGCATTTTACAGATTAAAGGTACAATTCAAGATGCATATACAATAAGATAAACAAAATAAAGTTAACATTAAGGATGCAGGTACATTATAAATCAGCGACATGAAGTGGTACATTGGTTACTTGGCATATGAGTCTTATGTTGACATGAATTTTTTAATGGTTACATAGAATGAGTCTTATTATGGCAGTTTTGGCAGAACAAGTACAAATGATAGGGAGGGGAGAAAAGGGAGAGCAAATTATTTACAATATATACATAATGTACATGAGATAACGCAGAAGAATGAGTCATTTCCAGGCGAGTTAAGTAGTATGGAAAGGAGTAAGGAAAATACAATTTAGAGTGGAGGGAGAAGGCTAGGTGGGGAAAGTGCAATTGCACTTCCATTTAGAGAAAAAGTAGGAATGGAGATGGGTTTTGAAGTTATCAAAGTTTTCTATAATTCGTAGAGAAGGAGGGAGAGTTACGTTTATTTGGCTAAGGAGGAGGACTGGAGGTGCTGTCCAGCAGGGCGCTTTGGTTTGTAGACAGTGATGAGTTTTAGGTGATCAGATCTAAGTGGCCTGTTAGGGGTGTATGGTTGTAGGATGTTGGAAAGTGCAGGGCATATAGTAGGATTAAATAGCCTATGGGCAGTAGTAAGTTGAAGGTAGTCGAGAAGGTTGGGAAGTTCTAGCCAGTTAAATAAGTGGTGGGCAGAGTAGTGGTGGGAGTATTTGGCTTTTATGGCAAATGTAAAGATTTTATTATAACAACTTTCCATTTTGGAAGAGATGGAGGCAGATAAGTTAGTAGAGGGGCACCCTACAATAAAGATGGGAGATGGTAGGTAGTGGCGAGGGTTTATCTAGTATGAGAGAGATAGTGGATGTTTCTGTGTAGCAGGCCAAGTTTTTGATGGGTTTTCTTCATGTTTAGTTGAATATAGGTGTCAAACGTTAGGTGTTCATCTATGGTAACGCCCAAGTAGTTTGCCATAGGGAGCAATTTCTATAGTAGAATTGTTGTGACTTGTAATTTGGAAAGAATTTTTATCAAGAGGGGATGATTTTGAGGGTGGGTTGAGTAGTATTTTGGATTTGTTAGCGTTGAGAGATGGTTTTGGAGCATCCAGTTCTCAGTGGTGGAGAAGGCAGTTTGAGTGTATGATTGAAGTTCTGGGAGGCTGGTGGCACAGCAGATTAAAATGGAGTTGTCAGCACATTGTACTATTTTAGCATTTGGGATGACAGTGGAAATCACTGACAAAGATGTTAAACAGCGTTGGGCCAAGAATGGATCCTTGGGGAACTCCAGTAGGAGTGGGAAGGAAGTTTGAGGTGCCTTTCCTCCATTTTACAGCATGAGATCTGTCTGATGGGTAACTTGAAAACCATGAGAGTATTGTGAGAAAGGTTTAGATTAGCAAGGTGGCTGAGGAGTTTGTATCGAAAGCCTTGGAGAGGTCTAATAGAACTGTAGAAACTGTTTCCAGGATCTCTGGCATGGTTGACTATATCTAGGAATGAGAGAAGAGCAGTAATAGTGCTATGGCCAGGGCGGAAGCCATGTTGTATTTGAGAGATAAGATGGTTTTTGGTTAGGAAGGGCATTAGTTGGGTATGAATACATTTTTTTCCAATAATCTGAAGGAGTTAACTTCATTTATCTGCAACCTATGGGTATTCAGATCCATATCGGATCAGAGCCGGCAACATTTTTCAAGCATCTGCTCCAAGCTCCTCCCCTTACCCATAATCCCTCACATTTCCTACCTTCCCCCAGATGTTCTTCGTGTTACACTGTTGCAGTCATTACATTAGGGTAATCTGCTGGCAGGTTGCCATCAGTCGGCCTGATTAACATAGTCTTGGGTCATGCATTGGTTGCTGTCCCTTCTTCCATGACGTCAGGTCGTTAGGGGTATAAAACATGCAGCCGACATCATTACATCAGTCTTTCTTGCCACGCAGTGCCCAAAGCAGAAGTCGTTCGCAAGTGCCAGTCGGCCGACTCCTGAAATTTTCGTTTTCAAGTTTCAGAACCGAAGTCTTCAACTAAAAGCTAAGTACCCCATTGGGGAAACTTTTTCTTGCTCCTTACCAATGTCAGTAAAAGTTAATAATTGTATTACTTGTGGGAAGCAAATAGCTTATAATGATTTTCATTTGTACTGTATTCCTTGCCTAGACCCTGACCACAACGTGCCTTGCTGTTGGTTTTGTGCTGAATTTAATCAAAGCACTATTAAACAGTATATTTTTGCTTCTAAATATTTTGGCTCAAGATTTAACTATCCAGAAATGTCATCGGTTAGCAATCAGACTACCGGAATACTTAAACGCAAAGAAAAAGACACTGTCGAGGTCCAAAACAGACTAAGAAGCTTCTAAGCTAGTCGCCATTTTGCCAGTACTCAGGCGCTTTCGCAGCCCCGATACCCGCTACTTTTGAATCGCAGGCCACTACTGAAACCCATTCGGAGTCCAGTATGCCGCAAGATGCTTCAAGTATTGAACCCGTGGATGTCTCTACCTTAGATGGGTCCAGAGTCGCTGAGCAGGCACAGGCTTCTGAGGGTGTTTTCAGGCCTAAAAGATTTTTATATTAAACTGATGCCATCTTCAAAACTAAGGCCAAAATCTACTTCTATGTCTAAAAAAACTAAGCTTGGGCCACGTGTACAGGCCCCAATGCTGAAAAACATGATCAAAATGGCTGAGGATTTAATTACCTTGATCAGGGGTTCCCATCCCCCTCCTGCCAAGAGGCCTAGGCAAGGCACTGACTGAGTCTTCAGATCAGGTTTCTATTTCTTCTGATTCCTCTTCTGATCAGGAATTATCTATTCACACTTATGAGGGCTCTGATGCAGAAGATTCCATCCCTTCTGCTTCTCGAAACTTTGCATACATTAAGGGAACACTTTCACTGGGCGAGTCAAGATTTCTCAGAATCTAAAAAGAGACTTAAGGATTTCCTTCTTCCTCAGCATAGGCCTTTGGCTATACCTCCTGTTCTAGACATTGTTGATGTTTTCTCAGAATCCAGTATGGCTTCTGATTCCCTGCCTCTGGCTCCTAGTAAGCTAGACAGATATTACAGGATTCCTGACTCCCGTAAATTCCTCTTTAAAAACCCTACTGCTGACCCTGAAACAGTTTCTCACGGTCCCAAAGGCGTTAAGGCTTCTACTGCTAAAAATCCTACCCCTTCTCAAGGAGCAAAATCTGCCTGACCATGTTAAAGCAAAATTGTTGGATGCTCCTTTACAGCAGGACAGTCTATTTGGTAATAAGGCAGAAGTAGTTTAGAAAAAGATGGAAGATGAAGCTAAATCTATGCAAACCGTAAAGGATTTTCCTGCAATTGCAGCCACCCAGGTTCAGTAGGCACTAGCCTACTAAGAACTGGTCCTTTCCAGTACCCACCAGAGCCGCTCAGGTCAAACCCAGACTTTCCAAAGGCTCCAGGTTTCAGTCAAAAAGAACTTTATAGAGCAAAGCAGTGGGGTGCCTCCACCTCCAAATTTGGAAGTAACAAGGCACCTTCCTACATTAAACAGTCTCAATGACTTTCCACTGCAATCACCAAGCACTTATCTTTTGGCCGCCCCTTTGGGGAGAAAACTGGCACTTCATGCACGAAACTGGCAACTGATTACCCAGGACAAGTGGGTTTTAAATATAGTATCCCAGGAATACAGATTTCATTTACACACATTGCCAATCCCAAACAGATGGCTAAATCTGTCTCCAAATCAGTGGGCAGAGGCCCAGAAACAAGTTATGTCCCTCATGAATATGGGGGCTATTCAACCAGTACCAGAAAAGGGACAAGGTTTTTATTCAAGACTTTTCCTGGTACCCAGAAAAGACAAATCATGGCGTCCAATTCTGGACTAATCCATTATAAATGCATTTCTGGACATTCCAAAATTCAAGCTGCTGACTCTACAACAGTTACTTCCTATGCTAGGCAGGGATGCCTGGTTGGTAACTCTAGACTTGAGGCTTAACTGCATATCCCGATCAGGGAATCATGCAGACGATACCTCCACTTCAAAGCAGGCTATTTGCATTACCAATTCTCTGCACTGCCTTTTGGCTTATGTACTGCGCCCAGGGTCTTCACAAAATGCCTCGCACCAGTAATTGCATTTTGCAGGCAAAGAAATATTCAAATTTATCCATACCTGGACGGTTGTCTAATTCAGGCAGAAAAAGAACACTCTCTTCTAAAACGTCTGGCGTTTGTAAAAAGACTTCTAACTTGTCTAGGGTACACCATAAACGAAAAGAAAGCACAACTGGTACCCTCTCAAATAATTACATTCCTGGGTGCAAGCTTGAGTACAATTTCCCAGATGACTTGCCTTACGCCAATAAAACAAATTCAGTTGATGGCTTTCTTCAAACAGGTGGCCATAAAAACCCAGCTATCTGCAAGACAAAACTCTGCAGGCCTTGGGGTTCACGGCCTCCTGCATTCTAATAATTCCATATGCATGACTGCATATGAGGAAACTTCAATGGTACCTAAAAAGCTTATGGGAGTCAACATTGTCACAGCCTGGAAACAATTTCTATCATTCCTTGCCTGCAGCTAGAGTTCTTATGGCAGGCAGAGGCCTGCCACCAAAACAAGGGACTGTCATTTATTCCACTCCCTGCCGCCCAAACCCTGACTACAGGCACATCAGATTGTTTGGGGGGGGGCCGCATCTGGCAGTGAGATGCATTCAGGGCTAATGGAGCCCACATCAAATGCACCTACATATCAACCAGAAAGAGATGCTAGCTGTACAGAATGCTCTGACAGCCTTCAAGGACTATCTTCATCCAGGACAACTACTGATAGAGACGGACAACACCAGTCATGTGGTACATAAGCAGGGGGGGGGGTACCCATTCCTATCCCCTTTGCAGACTAGCCATGGCCTTGTGGAACACGGCCTTGACTTACCAAATACATCTACAAGCTCAATTCCTGCCAGGAAAGCAAAATACTCTGCCAGACGAACTAAGCAGAAATCTTATGGACCCACACGAATGGAAACTGGATTCACAAATCGTCAGCATGTTAACATGCAAATGGGGGAGCCCAGACATAGATCTTTTTGCTTCACCCCAAAACTATCAGTTGGACAAATTCTGCTCAAGAATTCATCACAAGAAAACTTGGAAAGTGGATGCTCCATCCTTCAGCTGGAAGAACCTGTCATTCTATGCCTTTCCTCCTCTGCCTCTGCTCTCCAAGATCTTACTAAGTCAGACAGGAAGAAACAAAAATGATTCTGATTGCTCCAGACTGGCCTCGCCAACACTGGTACCCGCTCCTATGCAATATGTCGCACCTTCCTCCGTGGTACCTGCCTCAAACACCTTACCTACTGTTTCAGCAGAACTATCAAATTCTGCACACTCTGCTCCAAACTCTGAATCTTGCAGCATGGGTAATCAACTAAATTCACCAGTTACATCTCTCAGCAAACCTGTCATGGTTGTCATTTTGGAGGCTAAGAAGGCCTAGTACTAGAAAATCTTATGCTGACAAATGGAAAAGATTCTGTGCCTGGAAGCAAGCACAAGGAATAAGCACAGCAATGCCCAGTACTCCTCAGATTCTGCAATATTTAACTGAGATGCTTCACAAGGGCCTGTCTTTTTCTTCCATAAAAATCCATGCCTCTGCCTCATTACAACACGGAGCCTCCCCTTTTTTCTCATCCTCTGCTAAAGCAGTACCTCAGATGGGCCAAAAATTGAAGACCTCCCAGGAGTGCACCAGCTCCTGCGTGGGACCTCAATTTTGTTTTGGATAAACTCACTCTACCTCCTTTTGAGCCAGCTGCTACTGCAGACTTAAAATTTCTCTCCTGGAAAACAGCTTTCCTTTTAGCAGTCCCTTCAGCTAGGATTTCATTATTACAGGCTCTCTTGGCAGTGGAGCCTTTCATTATTTGTCATCCGGATAGGGTGGCTCTCAGGACCAATCCATCTGTCATGCCCAAGGTTATATCCAGTGTGGCTCTTAATCAGACCATTCATCTGCCAACTTTTTCCCAATCCAAAGAACAATGGTGAGTGGATTCTGCATTCATTGGATGTACACAGACAACTTAGAGATTCTACTTAAACAAGACAAAATCTCTAAGAAAATCTGAACAACTATTGGTGGCATTTGCTGCAGGGGCAGATGGAAAGGCTATTTCAAAGCAGACTATTTCCAAATGGATAAGCCATTGTATTCGTTTCTGCTATGTGCACTATGGTGAACTATCTCCAAAGGGGATCAGATCTCATTCCACCAGGGCTGCATCTACTTCTGCAGCCTTTCTCAGAGGAATTTCTACCAGAGACATTCTAGAAGCTGCTACCTGGAGCTCAGTTCATAAGTTCACCAAACATTACCATTTACCTCTCTTCTCTAAATCCAGAGCTGGCTTTGCCACTGCTGTCCTGCAGGTCTTTATAGCTGCTCCTAATTTTGTATAAATCCATCCTCCCAACCATAGTTTTGGGAATCTACCCAAATGTAATGACTGCAGCAGTGAAACACGAAGAATTCACTCTAATATCTACATTTATGGTAAGTGTACACAACTGTACTATCTCATTTGCTGCTTCATGCGTATGCATCGTGGTCTCTATAGCTCCAAGTTGGGTGTAGTAAGTGGTACTTTTTGGTATATGTTTAATGTGTATAGTTTTTTGGTCATCCCTTTTCTTTTGTTAGTTGGTTTTCTGTCAAAAAAAAAAGTAGTTTAAAAAGTTAGGATTTGCGAGGTAGTGTAGGCCTAACCATCCTTTGTGTGTGTTTTGGTTTAGTTTTGGCTGAGTGGTGTGTGGTTATGGCTAAGCAGCCAAAACCAACTTTTAAAAAATGTACAGTGTGGGGCCACAAACTTTCACTGGCTAATGGCCACACTGTGTGTTATTTGCCTGGGTGTTCCCCAACTATCTTGCCTTGTGTGTGTTTGTGCAGGGTTCAACCCTAGGGCATTAAAAGGGAGGAAGGCAAAGCTGGCAGCTAAGGGCCTGCTAGCAGCTTCTGCATTGGATACTACCTAGACATCGGCTCCAGTAGCTGACCAACACCCCCCCCAAGGCTGGGACTCAACCTCCCTTTAAGCCTTCTGAGACTGAGACAAAATCAAAGGACAAATAAAGATGAGAGACAAGGATAAAAGAGGGGAAAGGCACCGCAAACAGTCTCCAGAGCGGGACCGATTTTGCAGTCCGCCTACGAAAGTTGTCAGGACCACCTCTCCTTCGCTCCACTCCCCGAGGTTCTCCCCTGTGCCGAATGAGCCCTCTGACCAGAGGCCTTCGACGTCTCACAGACCAGCCAGATCCAAGTCGGTCGCGTCCTCGCGGCCGACTGAGTCTGTTGGAGCTTGACATGGACAGGATGTTGCGGGGGTTCATTCGGACCCAAATCCAAATGAGTCTTGCCAGGCCCCTCTCAGGCCAGAGAATGGACTTCTATGCCCTTCTTCCATCCACTCTCTCCTTCCCCGATCCAGTCTGCGATTTCGGGGTTTATGGATCCGAGGATCCTTGGAGCTGAGGGTTTGGCACCGGTGATTACCTTGAGTTCCTTGCATCAAACTTCGGATCCGTGCAACTCTCTGGGCCGAGAATGGGGAGCCGGATCTGAGGGAACGAGTGGTCTTCGGCTCCAACTTTGTCGGATCCGAGCCGTTCCTTTGAACCCTGTCTACCATGGCTTCGGCCCCGAAGCTCACGACGGCGCTGTGGAGAGCTTCTTCTTTGTTGGTTGCTAAGGTGGTGCACTCTCCTTCGGCCTTTGACGTGGTGGAGAGGGTTCTCTCCAAAGGACTGAGACCCCAGCCCATTGCCTTGGACTTCGCCCAGGATGCCGTGGATTTGTTCACGACTCCCATCAGCTTGTCCCAGGGACAGCCTGTGCTAGAGGACCCCAGGTGGATCCCGGCATGGAACCCCCCCCCCCATGACTTACGAGCCCTCTTCAGAGATTCCAACTGCGGAAGCTCCCCCATAAGCACTCGTGTAAGAGGAGGGACATGGACTCCCCTTGTGTCCCTCACAGAAGATACTGACTTGGATGAAGGTGAGGGTTCCCCCAGGCCACCTCCCAAGGATGTTTCCTTTGGAGACATCATGGAAATCCTCCGCCAGAGGGGGGAGGTTGGTCAGCCCCAAAGCACTACGGACGAGTCAATATTCCTGGAGGCCTTTGGCACCAGCCCATCTATATCCTGGGTGTTCCCTCCTGTAGATCCATTAGTGGATCTCATTACCACGTGGGCATGGAAGGAGCCTGACACCATAAAGCCAATACCCAAATGCCTGTACAGGATCCTTTCTCCTCCCACAGGTAGGCCTGGTACAAGGGATCCCTGGTGGATGCTATGGTGGTTGCAGCTGCCTCCAAGAGAGAACTGGCACAGGAAAGTTCTTCTTGTCCACCCTCCGTACAAGAAGTCTAGGGTGGTGGATTGGTTTGGGAAGAGTTTTTTCCAGTGACGTTTTCTGTATGAGCACTGAATTATTTGGCACACGTCATTTGACTCCAGCGAGACCTTGTCACGGAATTTGCTGTGTCGCCCCCAGAGTCTTGTTGCCAGAGGACAAGCAGCTGTTCCTGGCGGAAATGTCGAGACTGAAATCTATTTTGAACATGTCAATTCATCTTCTTTCCCATGCCATGGAAGGAGTGGCTAGGGCGGTTGGGACTGGCATATCTATGAGGCTCAGACTTTGTTAATTCGTGGGCCTCTTCAAGGCGTCATTCACAAATGCTCCCTTTGATGGTTCCTCCCTGTTCGGGAAGACAGTTTGTGACACCCTGGTCCATAGCGAGGAGTATGGGAAGACTCTGTTTGCCATCGGAGTCCGCGTCTCTAGCCCTCAAAGATCCTTTTCTAGGAATCCGTGAGGGCAAAAGATGTGGTTCTGAAAATCTGGTTTTCCGGGACACTCGGGACAAATTCTCCCCCAGAGGCAGAGGGGGCCCCGAGGAACTTTGGGTCTAAGGAGACCTTCTCAGACAGACCTGCGCAGCAAGCCTGAGGGGGTTGCCCGGCTGTCCTACTCTGGAGACAGTCTGGGGAAGATTGTCATTGCACCTAACGGCTTGGGAGTCAATTACGATGGACCGTTGGGTGCTCCAAATATCCAGAGGCTACTCCAACTTGTTTTTTTGCCCCTCTTGGGCAACCAAAGTGCCTCCCAGATTTTTCTCCCACTCAAAGGGAGGCGGCAGTGCACGAAATTTCAAAGCTGCTTCACAATCGGGCCATTGAACCGGTCCCCCCACATCAGTCCGGATTAAGCGTTTACTCCAAGTTTTTTTAGTGCCAAAAAAGACTGGGGACCTCAGGCCCATATTGGACCTGTCAACCCTGAGCCTGACTGTAGCCAAGCAGAAATTCCAGATAGTCACCTTGCATGCCATTCTACCTTACCTCTGAGAAATGCTACTGGATGTGCTCTATAGACCTCCAGGACGCTTACTACTGTATCAAAATTTGCAGAAGCTCCAGGAGATTCCTTTGCTTCTGGCTGGGAGCCAGTCATTTCCAGTTCAGAGCCTTAGCCTTCAGTCTCACCACAGCCCCCAGGGTGTTTACCAAGGTGTTATGGCAGTTGTAGTGGCTCACCTGAGGCTTCAGGACATTCAAGTGTTTCCTTACCTAGATAACTGGCTCCTCGCTGCTGCCACCAAGCGTCTACTTTGCATGGCCAGAGACTCCTTCCTGCATCTTGCAGTCAATCTAGGGATTACCATCAACACCTCCAAGTCCCACTTGAACCTGGCACAGACCTTCGAATTTATAGAGGCATAGCTGGGCACTCTACTATTGCAAGGTTTTCTCACTCGGGACAGGGTCCAGAACCCTACGGGCTTGTCAGTGATCCTTTGCCCCAGGATGACAACGGTGAGCGATCTTCTCCGAGCCCTAGGCTCCATGGCTGCAGCAATCTTAATCCTTCACATGCAGGTGCTTCAGTGGACCCTAGCAGTTCAGTGGTCTTGGTTAGACCTCCCCATAGACTATCCATTACGAATCAGCAGAGCCTGCAAGATTTTTCTTCTTTGGTGTCTCCAATCCCTCGAAATCTTGGCAGGTCATCCCTTTATAGCACCCCTGGCCCATACCACAGTGACCACAGAAGCCTCCTAACTCGGGTGGGGGGCACTTTTTGGGGAGGACGGTCCCAAGGCACATGGTCCCAGACCGAGACCAGATTGCATATCGGTGTTCTGGAGATGAGGGCAGTGGGTTTAGCGTTGCAAGCCTTCCATGATCTTCTTCCCCTGGGGACGATTGCAGTACAGTCAGACATGTCTGGTACATCAACAAACAAGGAGGAACCAGATCTTGCCCTCTCTGTCATGAGCCCATGAAAGTGTGGGAGTGGGTGATCTCCACCAGTGTGTTTCTGACTGCAACACACATCCCAGGACGCTCCAACATTTTAGTGGACAGACTGAGTTGGGCTATACTAATGCCATACAAATGGTCTCTGAAACAGACAATATCGGAGATCTTCCTTGTGTGGGGTCACCCTTGCTGCGATCTCTATGCATCTCCTTCCAACACTAAGTCCAGCGAGTTCTTCGCTTTGATCCCTTCACCAGGGGACTCCCCCAGAGATGCTGTCTTCCATGCTTGGCCTCCTGGGTTACCGTATGCTTATCCCTCATTACCTCTCATTCCGAAGTCTCTTCAGAAAGCTTGCCGACTGTGCTGCAAAGTAATCCTCATTGCCCCATTCTGGCCTCGTCAGATGTGGTTCCCCTTCCTCTGGTTTCATGCTCTAACTCCTCCACAGATTCTGGATACCTGCCCGGATCTCATCTCTTGGGCATCAGTCCCCCCAATCTGGGCAGCCTCAAGCTGACTGCTTGGTTGCTCCAGTTTCCTTGATAGCTAGGACTCCCAGTCCGTCATCTTCAGGAAAGAATATTTTAGTGGCATCCCACAAAGGTTCCACTAGGAGGGTTTATCGCAGCAAATGGAAATGCTTCTCTATTTGGGCTTCTCAGAGGAATGTAGATCCCTTTACAGCCCTGGCTCCTGCATTGTTGGAGTTTTTGTCCTATATTTTCCAACAAGGGGCCAGTTCCTCTACGGTGAAAGTACAACTCTCAGCCATATCTAACTTTCATGGCGGTGAAAATCTGAATGCTCTGGCCTCTGAGATTGTGTAAAGCTTTTCTGAAAGGTACTTTTTCTTTTATGTCCCCTAGTTAAGGATTTCGTCCCTCCTTGGGAGCTTTACCCTATGTTGGTGGCTCCCCCATTCGAACCAGCAGCATCAGATTTGAAATTATTGTCCTGGAAGAGAGCTTTTCTAGTGACCATTACTTCAGCCTGAAGGCTTTCTGAGATCCAAGCTTTGTCTGCCATGCCCCTTTACTTGATCTTTCATAAAGATAGGGTTTCGCTCCGCACGAACCCTTTCTTACTTGAAAGTTGCTTCTGTATCTAATATTAACCAGATGATTAATCTGCCTGTGTTCTTTCCAAATTTCCAGAACAAGGGTGAATATAAGCTGCATTTGCTATATGCTCATAGCTTCATTACTATTTACACAGGACTAAACAATTTTGTAAATCTGACCAGTTATTTGTGTCCTTTTCCAGACCCTTTTTGGGCAAGGCCATTTCCAAGGTCTCTTTAGCTAGATGGATTACACAGTGTATACTGCAAGTCTATAAGGATAAAGGTCTGTCCCCACCTGGTCCTATTAAAGCTCATTCTACCAGATCTATGGCAACGTCTGCTGCCTTTTGGGCTAGGGTTTCTCTGGATATCATCTGTGCAGCAGCGACTTGAACAAGGTCACATAAATTTATTTCTCATAAGTTGGATTTGATCTCTAGTAGGAGAGCATCCTTTCGCTCTGCGGTGCTCAGGAATATCCTTCCATGAGGGCCTCCCAGGAGTTTTTGTAGCTGGGGACTCTGTCCCACAGATTGCAGATAAATGAAGTTTACTACTTCAGATAAAGAAGTTATGTACTCGCCATCATGTTCCATCTGAGTAGTTCTTAATTTTCTGCAACCATCCCACCCTCCTTCCCCCAAACCTGTTCTAGGTTAGTGCTGTTATTGAGTTGCTAATAGTTTGAATAGTGGCAAACTTGATCTGCGGGAAGGTAGGAGATGTGAGGGATTATGGGTAAGGGGAGGAGCTTGGAGGAGATGCTTGAAAAATGTTGCCGGCTCGGATCTATGGATCCAAATACCCACAGGTTGCAGAAAATGAAGTATAACTTCTCAGATGGAACATTATTGCGAGTACATAATTTCTTTTTTTTTTATATTGGGGAGAGGATGGCTATGGGGTGAAAGTTTGAGGTATTGTTATTTTTACAACCTTTGTGGTGAAGATGTATAAAGGCAGTATGCCAAAGCTTGGGGACATAAGATTCTTGTATAGATCTGTTGATTAAGATGCTAACGTGGAGGGCAATACCATCGTCAACAATTTTTAAGAAGTTAGAGGGAATGTTGTCTGGGGCATTGGAGTATGGTTTTAGCTTGCTGAGTTTTTTTTATGTAGGAGGTAGAAATTGGTTTAAGTTAAAAGGTAGGGTGAGAGTTGGGTTTAGAGGCTGGGGTAGAGTGACTAACTTGTGTGGGTGGGATATTTGGGAAGGACTGAAGTTCAGCTGTAGAGTTAGTAAAGGAGTTGAAAAGAGTGGCAATTTCTGGGTCAGTCTTAGTGGTGTCAGGGCAAGGGTTGTTTTTGGTGCCTGGGTTAAGGAGTGAGTTGGAGTTCCAGAATATTTTGATGTTTTTGGAGTGGTTGGCTTGGATTTGACTTTGATTATATGTCTTTTAGTGAGGTTGCAGAATTGCTTATATTAAAGAATTTGTTTAGGATGTTTATTATGCTGAGAAAGTTTCCAACATTTATCTCGTTGTTGCATAAGTTTTTTGGTTTACTTAGCCATGGTGCGGAGTTGGGTTTGACACTTATAGTTCGTGGAGGTGCTTGGGTATTATGTACATTTAGGAAAACAGAGTTGAAGTAATCAACGGAGTTATCTAGAGGAAGTGTTTTTTAGATTATTCCAGTTTGAGGGTGTGAGAGAAGGTTGTAAGTTTGAAGTTTGTAAGGTTATGAGTATGTATATATTGGTGCTGGTTTCGGATTCTTTGAAGGTTATTTTGCTCATGTCAAGAATGTAAGAGCTGGGAGGTCTCCTTTAAGCCACAGGATAGCTTATGGGATAAAACAGGTTACATTTGTGACATGTTAAAAAACTTACTGTGTATACTTGTCCTTCCAAGGATGACCATTAAACAGATGACTTAAGTTATGTAGGGAATGGATGGCCTTTAGGCAGGGTTGCCCAATTCTGAGCAGGGATTGAAATATAGTGAAGACCCCCATACGAGCTACACTCTAGACTTAGGATTTAAAGTATCCCCTAGTGTGTTTTTTTTAACAGATGCTTTCGTACTTTTGACGCACTGATTTTGTAAGTTTACCATACTACACTTGCGACTGCGGTGGTGGTGCTGCGCTAGCGTTGTCGCCTCACAGTAAGATGTTGTCTTGTTCGATTCTCAGCTAAAGCGTCTTCTGTGTGGAGACATGCGTGAATGGGCATACCTTCATTGAAGATTGTGCGTCAGAGCTGGCAAATCGGTGTATAAAATATACTACCAATCAGCGGACCGGAGTTCCGCTGTGGCGACCCCTAACTGGGAAAAGCCAAAAGATACAACCATACTACACTTTCCCCCAGTGAGCACAGTACATGCTTAACTTGTATCATTACAAGACCTGTTCTTCAGATTAAGTTTTTGATGTGTTATAGAATGTGTATTTTTAGCAAATGGATTGCAGACTAGGCCTATAAAATTATTGGATTATGTACCATAAAGGTTTTGTTTGATCCAAGAGAGAATCCTATGCATACAGAAAAAGAATAGATGGAAGTCTCTGTAAAGGTGAAGCTTTTAACCTTTTGCTTAATCAAACCTATGATTTAGTGTGGTAACTCTGCACAAAACTCTTCAGAGAATGTTTTGGTTAATAGGGATATAAATAAAGAATTAGCTGAGAAGATGAAAGATTGTAACACACAATTTTTTTTGTGTTAAGTCCTTGGCATTTAGTTTTCCTATTTTTTTCTTTGGTGGTTAAACAAGTGACTAGACTACGGCAGTGTACAGTTGTGGCATTAGTAGGGGATACAAGAGCCCTTTTAACAGATGAAACAGCAAGGGTTCCTCAAGCAGTTAATCTTAATTTAGAGGATTTCATATGTGCCTATACAAGGCAGCAGAGAGTTCTTTGGGTATGAGAAGAGTAAAACACATTACTTGTATATCTGTAGTTTAAAACAACTGCCTGCTACACAGAGTTAATTTGATGGCTCAAGTTATGGTGATAGAGTTCATAGGTTGATAGGTTCATAGGTTTATACTAGGCTATCTGCCTTAAGGCATTTATAAGCCTAGCCCAAATTTTTGTGGCTTACGCCACCCCTTATATGAAAAAGTACTGTGCCCATTAGTTTGTTGTGCTCGGATTTGTTGGATCAGATGCTGAGATATATTTTGAAGGGTAAATCATTGTTTGACACAATGCCTGACTATACTCTTGTCACTGAGGAAGAGATTTAAGGCTGATTTTATAGCTCAAGCTAATTGCATCGTAATAGCTGAAGTGGTCCCTAATAGTTTGTCACATGTCTCTCTCTTTTTTTTTTTTTTTTAAGCAAGGAAGAATCTGCAATTACCTTCATGCAGGCTTTTCTTGGTGTTGAACACTAATCAATTTGCTGATTCTTTCACATCCAGTAGCTCGGTGTCTGCTGGCAATTATCCGTGGTGATCATTTTGGTCTCATAAGAGGGTGAAAACTTTTGACAGCATGAGGAAGACAGTGTTAAGATGATGTAGATCCCATTACATTTCCCTTAGATTCTTGGTTTCAAAGATGGAAAAAAACTTTTAACTTGGTAGACTGGGATTTCTTGTTCTGTGCTCTTTGAATCCTTTGTACTTTGCACTCAGTTTTTTTAGAACTTCTGGTAGGTAGGGCTCCTTCGCAAGGATGAAAATAGGTAATTATATTTCAGAAACTTGGAGGAACCCGATGGATGGTGTTGCTCTCTATCCCATCTCTAATTTGCTTTATATTTGCAGCCTTTAGCTAATGGTAAAAAATAATGCCCAGGAAGGTTTTGGATACAAAATTGCCCAGCAAAATGTATCCTTTCCCTCAAGGTTGATAATCTCCTAGTATATTTGTGCGACCCTATTAGACTGCTTGGAATGTTGATGGGTATTTTGAAGAAATGTTCTTTGCTGGGATATAAAATGTCTCTTAAACTTCAGCCCTAGTTTTGACAGCATCTGATATCTTGCAACCACAGATCTGACGTCTTTTCTTTCACTTCCTCAGTGTATGGATATCTTATCTGAAATCTGATCTGTCTCATTAACAAACTTTGGATCTGACGCTCAGGCTCCTTCCCCTACCTATAATTCTTTGTGTAAGGAAGGAGCCACCTCAGATCTTGTTTGCTGCCATCAGTGCTTGTAGGTCTTTGTGCTCAGGAGTAATGTTTTGGTTATAAGAAAATATTTCTCCCTACTAGCTTTTACGCTATAGTTTCTTCCCCTTTTTACCTGTTGTAGATTTCACTTGCGTAAAGTTAAAAAAAAATAAAGCAGTAGTTTTGAAGTTGTAAAATCTTTCACCTAATATAGACTTTTTGGCCTCTTAGACGATCATTCCTTCCTTTCTGCCATCTATTTCTGGCTGTATAGTATGGCTGACAGGCCGTCCAGTTTTAAGAAGTTTGTGTGGCTTGTTCTCCCAAACTGCCTAGTTTGGACACACCTGAAGTGTGTTTTACTGCCTAGTACCTTCTCTTCTGTGTGTTGCCTGTTCTATCTGCAAGGCTTTTGGTCAACGAACTGTCATACAGAGATGAAACAAATTTATTTGTAATGGCCTGTTACAGCTCACTGTAGGAGAGAAGCCCTCTTCAGGATCAGGGGAAAGTCTATGTGTGTGCCTACTTTTTCTCTTCATCAGAGTCTGACAGATCTAAGGATAAACAGAGGTGGAGAAAAGGGGAAGAAGAGAGACAGAAAAAAGAATCTCAAGAAGATCTCCAGATCTCAGATACCCTTATTGGCTCAGCAAGTTAAGATCTCCAGACCTTCAGGTCCGACAGTTATCAGGTCTGTAACTCTGCTTGGGTCTTTCCCGCATCCTATCTCCCCCAGGCTCCCATCTCTAATCCTGCAGGATAGACCACATTATCCTTTGTGATGTCCTTTTTTACTTCAACTTTGAGGTTGGCCGGGATTTTCATAGCCTCACCAAAGCAGATGACAGGATGATGAGGCATTTTCTTCTGACCCTAATCCAGTTGGGGATACTCCTGGTGCTGACCACCATCAGATCTGGAAGTACAGATGTTCATAGTGTTACACTGCTGCAGTCATCACACTTGGGTTATCCTGCCGTCAGGTGGTCTCGCAGTCTGCCAGAGTTCCAAAGTCTTGGTCCAGCGTTGGCTTCTTCCCTGACGCAAGAGGCATCCAACACCATTTTCTTCAGTCTTTCTTGCCGCGCAGTGCCCGAAACAGAAGGCAAGTGCCGGTCGGCCGACTCCTGAGATTTTCAAATCAAATTTCAGACCGAAGTCTTCAATAAAGCTAAGTACCCCGTTGGGGAAGCTTTTCTTGCCTCAGTCCGATGTCAGTAAAAGTTAACAATTGCATTTCTTGTGGGAAGCAAATACCTCATAAGGACTTTCATTCTTATTATATTCCTTGTCTAGGCCCAGACCACGACGTCACAGGTTGTCTGTTTTGTGCTAGGTTTAACAAACGAACTATTAAACGTCTGTTTGATTTCGCCCGCCATTATTTTGGTAAGAAATTTAATTATACCATGCCGTCGGAGCAACCGACGACCAGAATGCATAAAAAAACGCAAAGATAAGGACAGGCAGCCGAGACCCAAACCAGACTCCGAGGCCTCTGCTAGGCCAGTCGCCGGTTTTCCGGTTTTCAGTGAGGCGCCTACGCAGCCCCTGACTACCGCTGATTTAGAACCCCAGGCGGCATCCGATTCCCAAGCGGAGATTGCTAGGCCTCCACAACCTTTACCTTTAGGCCCTTCCGACTCCATGGCTGAAGGAGATTCCGGTGCAGTTGAAACGCCTTCAGTTGCTCACTATTAAATCCTATGCAAAGCTGAAAACCCCTTTAAAAACAAAGAAGACTGTAAAGCAGTCTCCAGTACAAGGCCCCATGCCTAAGAAACCGATCCTTAAGATGGCTGAAGATTTAATTGCCCTAATCAGGGGTTCCCATCCCCCTCCTGATAAAAGGCCAAGGCAGGAGGAGGACTACGCTTCCTTTGACCAGATTTCAGTTTCCTCTGATTCTTCTGAGGAACAGGAATATTCTTTTCCCCCTTATGAAGACTCTGATGCTGAAGAGTCTATCCCTTCAGCATCTCCCCCAGAAGACTACTCTTTTGGGGAAATAGTACATACCATGAGGGAACATTTCCACTGGGAAGGCCAGGGTTACTCTGATTCTAAGAAAAGGCTCTGAGAGTTCCTTTTACTACCCCAGCACAGACCACTTGCTATTCCACCCGTGTTAGACATTGTGGATGATGTTTATTCAGAATCTAGCCTTAGCCCAGATTCTCACTACCTCCTGCACCAGCCAAACCATACAGATACTAGAGAGTCCCTGACTCTCACAAATTCCTATACAAAAGCTCTGTTGCTGACCCAGAAACCATTTCCCAGGGTCCCAAAGGGGTTAAGGCCTTTATTGCTAAAAATCCTGTACCCTCTGAAAGGGATTCTAGAGCACTAGACAGATGGGGAAAGAAAGTGTATACCTCAGCTCCTCTAGCTATGAGGGCCTTAAATTGCCAGTTTCACATGCTGAAATATCAACAATATCTGATGTCTCAATTAAAACAAAAAATTATCACACACACAGAACAGCCTGATTACAAGGAAATGCAAGATTTGTTGCATGCAGCTGAACAAGTGGGAAGACATACTTTGCAATGTGGATTTGATTCATTGGAAGCTTCTTGTAGAGCAGCAGTGACAGGGTCTGTCATACATAGGCATGCTTGGTTAAAAGAACAAACTTTACCTGATCATGTTAAAGCAAAGTTATTGGATGCACCTTTACAGCAGGATGTTTTATTTGGTGTAAAAGCATTAGAGGTTTTAAAGAAAATGGAGGATAAGGCAAAATCTATGCAGATGGTCAAGGATTTTTTACAGGTTCGACCCCCTCGTTTCAGCAGAAATTGGCCAACCAGAAACTGGTCCTTTCCAGCTTCTGCCAGACCACAGAGGGGCAAATACAGCTGCCCCAGGGGCAGAGGTCAGTTACAAGGCTCTTACCAGCCTCGACAATGGGGTGCCACAACCCAAAAAGGAGGAGAAGACAGGTCTCAAACTATCAGAAGACAAACACCATGACTTACCCCTCAGACTGACTAGCAAATCCCTCCTGGCAGCTCCCTTGGGAGGAAAACTAGCACTTTTTGCAGACAAACTGGCACATCATCACAAGAGGCAAATGGGTCCTAAATATTGTATCTCATGGATACAGATTCCACTTTCACACTTTACCAAGGATAAAAGGAATACCAAACCTGCCACCAAATCAATGGGCAGAGGCTCAAAAGCAAATTTCAGCTCTCATGGACATGGGAGCCATTCAACAGGTTCCTACACAGGAGCAAGGACAAGGATTTTACTCAAGACTCTTTCTAGTTCCCCGAAAGGACAAAGGCTGGAGACCCATTCTGGACCTCTCAATTCTAAACGCATATCTGAAAGTACCCAAATTCAAGATGCTAACACTATAGCAACTTCCCATGCTGGGCAAGAAGGCTTGGCTAGTAACGGCCCTCAGAGGCATACCTGCATGTCCCTATCAGACAAAATTGCAGAAGATACCTCCGATTTATAGCAGGTTCAACCCATTACCAATTCTCTGCACTTCCCTTTGGCTTATCTACTGCGCCCAGGGTCTTCACAAAATGCCTGGCACTAGTAATTACATACTGCAGACAAAGAGGAATTCAAATATATCCATACCTGGACGACTGCCTTATTCAAGCAGAAAGCAAGGATATTCTTTTAAAGCATCTGGCGTTTGTCAAAAACCTATTAAGTTGCCTAGGGTACACAGTAAACGAAAAGAAATCAAAACTAGTGCCCTCACAACACATAATATTCCTGGATGCCAGCTTAAATACAACGTCCCAGATGGCTTATCTCACGCCGGACAAGCAAGGACAACTGACTCAGTACTTCAAAGTGATGGCAACAAAGACCCAACTCTCTGCAAGAAAAATTCTGCAGGCCTTGGGATTCATGGCATCTTGCATACTACTAATACCATTTACAAAACTGCATATGAGGAAATTACAATGGTACCTGAAAAGCGTATGGACTCAACACAGCCACAGCTAGGAAACAATTCCACTCATTCCCTGCCTTCAACAGGAGTTTCTATGGTGGGCTCAGGCATGTCACCTCAACAAGGGTCAGCCTTTTACCTTACCCACAGCCAGGTAAACTATAACAGATGCATCGGATTATGCCTGGGGAGCACACATGGCAGGACAGTGTATTCAGGGCAAATGGTCTGCAGATCAAAGGCATCTACATATCATTCAAAAAGATGCTAGCTGTACAAAATGCTCTAACAGTTTTCAAGGACCTCCTACATTCAGGACAACTACGAATAAAGACGGACAACACCGTGATGTGGTACATAAGCAAGGGGGCACACATTCCTACCCCCCTATGCAGGCAAGCAATGACCTTGTGGAACACAGCACTGACCTACCAAGTTCAACTACAAGCACAATTCCTGCCAGGAAAGAAAAACACATTGGCAGACTATCTAAGCAGAAACATCATAGATCCTCACGAGTGGAAACTAGATCCACAAGTATTCGCAATGATAACTCAAAAATGGGGGAGCCCAGACATAGATTTGTTTGCTTCCCCCCAAAACTACCAACTACGGAAATTCTGCACAAGGACATACCACACACTAGCTTGGAAAGTGGATGCCCTCTCATTCAGTTGGAAAACATTGACAGTGTATGCCTTTCCTCCACTGCCTCTTCTGGCAAAGGTGCTGCTGAAAGCCAGATTAGGGAGACCACAAATGATACTCATTGCTCCAGACTGGCCACGCCAACACTGGTATCCAATACTAAGGAACATGGCTCAAGGCCCACTATGGATTTTACCTCCGATTCCTCACCTGCTCACTCAGCAAAACGATCAGATTCTACACAGCCAGCTCAAGACTTTAAATCTGGATGCATGGCAAATTACCTAAACAACCAGTCAACACTACTCTCTAAAGCTGTGATGGATGTCATTCTGGAGGCCAGGAAGCCCAGCACCAGGAAAACCTATTCAGACAAATGGAAAAGATTCTGTGCCTGGAACCAGGCTAAAGGCCAAAATCCCCTTGTCCCAAATATTCCTCAGATTCTTCAATATTTGAGATGTTGCACAAAGGACTTTTCCATTTCCTCTGTTAAGATCCACGCCTCAGCTATTTCAGCTCAATACAACACAGATCCTCCTATATTTTCACATCCATTACTAAGACAGTTCCTCAGAGGGGCTAAGAACATAAGACTGCCCCGGAGAGCACCAACACCAACTTGGGATCTCAATTTTGTTTTGGAAAAACTTACACTACCACCCCTTGAACCAGCTTTTACAGCTGATCTACAGTTTCTATCATGGAAAACTGCCCTGCTGCTAGCAATAACTTCAGCACGAAGAGTCTCAGACTACAGGCCCTAATTGCAGTGGAGCCTTTCATCATTTTTCATCAAGACAGTCTGTTTACGAACTTAACCCTTCCTTTATGCCAAAGGTGGTATCCAGTGTGACCCTAAACCAAACCATTCATTTGCCCACCTTTTATCCAAACCCCCAGAACAAAGGGGAAAGGCTCCTACACTCTTTGGACATTCACAGGCAATTACGTTACTACTTGGATAAAACTAAGACTTTCAGAAAATCTGACCAGCTCTTTGTATCCTATGCTGCAGGATCACAAGGAAAGCCTATCTCAAAGCAGACCATTTCAAAATGGATAGGACATTGTATCCGTTTCTGCTACACACAGCATGGGAAACCTGTACCTGGTAACATTAGACCCCATTCCACCAGGGCTACAGCAACAACAGCCTTCCTCAGAGGGGTACCAACCAAGGATATTTTGGAGGCTGCAACTTGGAGTTCAGTGCACACCTTCACCAAGCACTATCACTTACCTCTATACTCTAAAACCAGAGCTGGCTTTGCCACTGCAGTTCTGCAGGGCCTACTAGCCTCTCCAAACCCTGTTTAGTTCCACCACCCATCCTTAGCTTTGGGATTCAACCCAAGTGTGATGACTGCAGCAGTGTAACACGATGAACATAGTACAGTTTTGTACCTACCATAAATGTAGATGTTCGAGTGTTCACACTGCTGCAGTCCAGGTTACCCTCCCTCCATCCCTTCTAACCTAGCTGAGCCTTTCTATACCTTTTCTATCCTGTACAACCTTTGTGATGTATTTGCTTGTAACTGAAGGTATTCCTTTTATTACTTTTACATGTTTTATTAGCAATGTGTATTGCCTACCTACTTGGGGGCACCTGACATCACATCTGGGGCAAGAAAAACTGAAGAAAATGACGTTGGATGCCTCTTATATACCCCTGGCGGACTGATGTCAGGGAAGAAGCGACAGCAACCGACGCCGGACCAAGACTTTGGAACTCTGGCCGACTGTGGGACCGCCTGACTGCAGAATAACCCAAGTGTGATGACTGCAACAGTGTGAACACTCTAACATCTACATTTATGGTAGGTACAAAACTGTACTTTTCTTTCCCTCACTTATTAATAGCACCTTCTCTAATCTGACTCTTGCCCAAGGCATATCTGGATCAGAGTGTAGGCTTAATACTTCCTAGGCCCTGAGTTGGTTCTCTGACAATGTCAGCTCTGGCACTGTCAGAGTCTCAGCTAAACCATCGGCACAGATTCTGGTTTGGATCCGAAGACCTCTCTGTCGTTAGTCCCAATGGAGACTATATCTGCCGGAGTCCTCCCCTAATAAACCCGCAGAGGAGGTTCACAGGAAACAAGTATAAGAAGAGACGCATGGATTCCTCTGAGAAATCCCCAACAATGACACTGATTTTGATAGAGAATGTTCTCCCGCCTTGAGGACATCTCTTTGGGACGTTCTCAAACTTGGTAGGAAGGGGGTTGATCCTCCGAAGCACCTTCTCTGGAGGAATCGTACTATTTCAGGCCAGGGACTCTTCCCCCCCCCCCCCTCCCCAACTGTGCATAGATCTTGGGATTACAGTTCATCAAGAATAGTCCTAGCTACAACCAGTCCAGTCCCTGGAAATCATTGGAGCATTTTTGGACGCTGCTTCAAATAGCAAAACTCCCTCAAACAAGAATTGTATCCTTACATCAACAAGCCCAAGAAGTCTTCTCACCAGAAGCCATCAGAGAGACTAATTCATCTTATAGCATCCTGCATTGCATTAGTAACACTAGCCAGATTCTACATGCAAATTCTTCAATGGACTCTGGTGGTTTGGTTGTCAGTCAGAAAACCCGTCTCTTTTTTCTAGTGATTCTAACAAACCTTTGTAAAGCGAGTGGCTACATACTTAGCAAATTCTACAGGGACATCCTTCCATTCTTCCCAAGCAACAATGACCACAGACTCTTCTCATCTGGAGTGTGTGTGGGGTTATTTTACTGGGAAAACCGTCCAAGGCATATGATCTTGGAGGCCAGATTTCTCATTAATATGTTGGAGATGAGAGCAGCCCTCTTAGCATTGCAGGCCCTTCAGGACTTTCTCCCTTGGTGTGTGAAATCTGTTCAGACAGGCATGACGGTGGTCTGACAGAGCTTTAACTAGGTGGAACCAGATCTTACCCCTTTTATGTCAAGAGGCCATGAGTGTGGCAGTGAGAGATGCCCTTTTGCCACTTTCTAATAATGCATATCCCGTGGAGATCAATTATACTTGCAGATAAACTGAGCAGATCCAGCCTGCTCCCTAATGAGTAATCCCTCAATCCTTTAGTAAGAGTGCATCTTCAGCTGCTGGGGCTGACCTTGTTCCGACCTGTTAACCTCTTTGCACAATACTAAATGCAGCATGTCCTTCACTGGAATTCCCCACGAGGGAGAGTCACCCAAGGATGCTGTAACTTGCCTTTGGTCTCCTTTATCTCTACTCCAATGCCCCTGATTCCCAAGTTTCTACAGAAAACATCTGCGATGTGGGTTATCTTTCTCCTAGCCCTTTATTGGCCTTGATAAGTGTGATTTCCCTTCCTCTGGCCTCCTCTAGTCCACCCTTTGTGGCTGCTGAGCTCTAGTTCACCCTTTGTGGCTGCTGAGCTTAGAGTCAGATCTTCTGACTTGCCCATCCGGGGTTACCTCATCAGAACATTCCCTCACACTGTGACTGCATGATTTATCCAATTTCACTGATAGTTCTCCAGTCCAGGATTTCATCTTCACTTGTCCACATTGTCGTCGTCCCCCAAAAAAAGCCCTCCACTGGGAAAGTCCATGAGCCAATGGAAAAGGTTTTCTATTTGGGCAGTTGAAAAGAATATTGATCCTTAGCCCCTCTTCAAGCAATTTTAGGCTTCTTTGCACATCTCTTCCAGTGTGTGGAGCCAGCTATTCCACAATCGAGGTACAGTTAGCTGCTGTATGTTCTTTTCATATGGGTGAAAAACATACTCCCATTGCATCTCTCAGATTATCCAAGGCTTTCCTCTGAGGTACCTTTTTAATACTCCCTCCACTCAGAGAACCAGTCCTTCTATGGGATATTACCATTGTGCTGACTAGGCCCTCATCTGAACCTGCTGCCAAGGTTTGCCTAAAATTTTTATTATGGAAAATGTCTGGTGGTAATCACTTTTGTCAGAAGAGTTTGAGTTAAGGCCCGTCTTCAAAACCTCCCTTCTTAAGGTGTCTCCTGAATCTTCCATAAATCAGTCCACTGATCTTAGTGTTCTTCCCAAAAATTTTCAAACTTGGGAGACGTGTTTTTTTTATTACTGAAAAAAAACCAAAAGAGGAAATCGTTGTTGTTATTGTAGTCCCTTTTCCTCAAGAAATAAGTGTCAAAAAGTGTCCCTTTCTTGTTTGCAAGTCCACTATCAAGAGAGAGGGCTAACTCCAAATTCTCATTCCACCAGATCTGTTGCTTTGTCTACAGCTTTCTTTTCTAGTGTTTGATAAAATGTGTATGCATCTGGTACTTTCTTAATATTCACACTTCATTTCAACTAAAGATTTATTCTAACTATTATCTGTTCAGCTGTGCTTTTCTGCTGTTCCATAAGGTCTCCCAAGTGAGAAAAGTAGCTGTGTGAGAAAGTAGCTGAGTGCTCTGTCCCAGACAAGACACAAATATTACAGACAAGTACCACTCAGATAAGAAAGTTATGTCTCCACTCCCATGATTCCTCTGTATTCTCCGCTCACACCCCCCTTAAATATCATCCCACCACACCTCCATTTTAATATTTTATTTCTCACCTTGGCTCCTGAAGGTTGTTAGGTGACCTCACCATGCTCCGAAGGTTGCCGCACCTTTTGTCCCTAACACTTTATTTTTTTGTACCATTTTTTTTATGGCTCAAACTACTTACCCTTATTTTTAAATTCCATTTTTATTAGCAGGCAAACTGGATCAGATGTTGATTTAATCCTTACACTAGGGATTTACAGGTAGGGAAGGAGCCTGAGCACCTGATCCAGGAAGGATGGAGGGCTTTGAACTGCCAGTTTCATATGTTGAAATATCAAAACTATCTTCTTTCTCAATTGAAGTCTAAGGTGGATGCTCTGGCGGAAGGCATTGAGTGTAAAGAATTACAAGATTTGGTGCATGTTTCAGAGCAGGTGGGTAAGCATTCTTTACAATGTGGTTTTGATGCTGTACAGGCCTCGTCTAGAGTGGCTGCCACTGGTTCAGTTCTTCGCAGGCACGCATGGCTGAGGGATCAGAATTTATCTGACCATGTTAAGACAAGGATCTTGGATGCTCCATTACAGTCTGATGTGTTGTTTGGTTCACCTGTGGAGTCAGTCTTGAAGAAAATGGAAGACAAGGCTAAGTCCATGCAGGCTGTTAAAGATTTTTTGCAAGTGCAGCCTCCAAAGTTTAGTAGGAATTGGCCTGCTAAGGGGTGGACGTATCCTTTTTATGATTCTCAGTCTAGGGGTAGATCTAGACGTGGTAGGGGCAGAGCTCAGAGTTCTTTCAGACCTAGAACAGGGAGTTCACCTGCACAATCTTCGGGTGAGGGCAGGGGCCAGTCCTTTCGTAAACCGGCCCAATGACCTACCTTTTCAGCTGCCAGATCCTTCTTGCCTGGCAGCTCCTTTGGGAGGAAGGTTGGCACTCTTCAAGGAAAATTGGAATTTGATTACCCAAGACAAATGGGTATTTGATATCATACACCGAGGTTACAAGTTTTATTTCCATACCTTGCCTCCTTTCAAAGGCATGCCGGACGTTCCTCCTCAGCAAAGACTAGAGGCTCACAAACAAATTTCTCTGCTACTTCAAATAAGGGCCATACAACCGGTCCCTCTGCCAGAAGTGGGCCTAGGATTTTATTCTCACCTGTTCCTAGTACCAAAGAAAGGGAACAAGTGGAGACCAATCTTGGATTTATCTATCCTCAACACATATCTGGACATTTCCAAGTTCAAAATGTTGACGTTACAACAGCTTTTACCTCTGCTGGGCAAAGATCACTGGATGGTGACTCTGGATCTCAAGGAGGCTTACCTTCATGTTCCTATCAGGCTCAGTTGCAGAAAGTATCTGCGTTTTCGGACTGGGACTTCTCATTATCAGTTCTCTGCATTGCCCTTTGGCTTATCCACTGCGCCCAGAGTGTTCACGAAGGTTCTGGCTCCAGTGATAGCTTTCTTCAGGCTAAGAGGAATACAGATCTATCCTTATTTGGACGATTGCCTGATTCTGGCCCAAGGAAAGGACGAACTTCTTCATCATTTACAGTATGTGATAGCAGTGCTAAGATGCCTGGGGTATTCTGTGAAAGAAATAAAGTCCAGTCTAGTACCCTCTCAGAACATGTGCTTTCTGGGTGTGAGACTGAATACAGCATCCCAGATGGCCTTTTTGACCCCGGACAAACAAAAAAATCTTTCTCTTTACTTCCATCAATTGTCTCGTCAGTCCAGGCTGACTGCAAGGACAGTCCTTCAAGCCTTGGGGTTCATGGCATCTTGTATTCTGGTAGTTCCCAATGCCAAACTGCATATGAGGAAGCTACAATGGTATCTCAAAAATGTATGGACACAGCACTGTCAGCATATGGACACTGTCATTCAGATAATACCTTGCATTCAAAAGGAATTTTTGTGGTGGGCTCAGGAATGTCACCTAAACAAGGGATTCTCTGTGACCCGGCCAGAGGCGAGTCAGATTCTAACGACAGATGCCTCAGACAAAGCTTGGGGAGCTCATCTAAATGGAAAGTGGGTACAAGACAAGTGGCCTGCCAGACTTCAACATCTGTATATCAACTTGAAGGAGATGTTAGCAGTCCAATTTGCATTAATAGCTTTCAAGGATTTACTTCTTCCAGGGCAGGTGTTGGTTCTAACAGACAACACAACTGTCATGTGGTACATCAACAAGCAAGGGGAACGATTCTTATCCTCTATGCAGACAAGCAATGATTTTGTGGGAGACTGCTCTCAGTTTACAGCTAAATTTTCAGGCAAGGTTTCTGCCGGGAGCACAGAACTCCTTAGCAGATGTGTTGAGCAGACAAATTATGGATCCCCACGAGTGGAAATTGGATCCTCATGTATTTCAGAAATTGACAGTGTTATGGGGAACTCCAGACATAGATCTGTTCGCTTCTCCACTAAACTACCAGCTGCCAAAGTTTTGCACAAAAGGTTTCATCCCACAGCTTGGAAAGTGGATGCTCTCTCATTCAATTGGAGCAATCTTCATGTGTATGCCTTTCCACCTCTGCCTCTCCTCCCAAAGGTACTCCTGAAGGTCAGACAGGACAAGCCAAAGATGATTTTAATAGCTCCAGATTGGCCTCGACAGCACTGGTACCCATTACTGAGAAGTCTGGTACGGAGCCTCCATGGCCTTTGCCTTCGATTCCACACCTGCTGTCTCAGGAGAACAGTCATTTACTCAATGTCAAACTTCACTCTCTACATCTAACAGCCTGGCATATTCTGTTTTAAACCCTGGAGGGTCTCAGCTTCCACAGCAAGTTTTGAATGTTATTTTGGAGGCCAGAAGGCCTAGTACAAGGAAAGTGTACGCAGATAAATGGAGGAGGTTTTTATTTTGGAGTACAGCAAAGGAATTTGATGTTTCTAAGCCTAATTTGAGTGTGGCTCTTCAATATCTTACTGAGTTACTGGGACAACGGTTTGTCCTTCTCCTCTATTAAGGTTCATGCTGCAGCAATTTCTGCTCACTATGACTGTGACCCACCATTGTTTTCTCATCCTTTGTTTAAGCAATTCCTTAGAGGGGCAAAGAATATAAGACCCCCACGTAGAGCTCCTACTCCTGCTTGGGATCTCAATTTTGTGTTGGAGAAACTCACTCTACAACCTTTTGAGCCTGCAGCTACTGCCGAGTTGAAATGTTTATCATGGAAGACTGCTTTTTTGTTGGCCATTACCTCTGCGAGAAGGGTTTCTGAATTACAGGCCCTTATGGCGGTTGAGCCTTTCTTAATTTTCCATAAGGATAGGGTATCTTTATGCACTAATCCTTCCTTTATGCCTAAAGTGGTTTCTAGTGTGGCTTTAAACCAGACTATTCATTTGCCTACTTTTTATGCAAACCCCCAAAATAAAGGGGAAAAGATTTTGCACACTTTGGATATACACAGGCAGTTGCGATATTATTTGAGCAGAACTAAAGGGTTCAGGCAGTCTCAGCAGTTATTTGTTTCATTTGCTTTGGGTTCTCAGGGCAAGCCTGTTTCAAAACAAACTATTTCTGAGTGGATTGGGTTTTGTATTGCTTTCTGTTATTCCCATCATGGTAAGGAGATTCCAGCTGGGATTAGGCCTCATTCCACTAGGGCTACTGCCACTTCTACAGCTTTTTAAGGGGTGGCAACTAAAGATATTTTGGAGGCAGCTACTTGGAGTTCAGTGCATACTTTCTCTAAGCATTACCACCTTCCACTTTACTCTAAATCTAGGGCTGGTTTTGCCACTGCAATTTTACAGGGCATTTTGGCAGCTCCTAATGCTTTATAGTTTTGCCATCCTCCCTTACCTCTGCTTTGGGATTCTACCCATATGTAAGGACTGCAGCAATGTGAGATGAAGAACATAGTACAGTTTTGTACCTACCATAAATGTAGATGTTCAAGATCTACATTGCTGCAGTCCAATTCCTCCCTCCTTCCCTCTGTAGTTAGAGGCGGCTGTGTGGTTTGGGTTGTGAATATTGTAAATATTGTAAATATTGTAAATAGGATTAGTGCAGGGGTGGTTGGTTGGTTTTTTGCTGTCTTTTGGTTTTGGCCTTTCTTTTTAGGGCCTTCTGACATCTGGGGCAAGAAAAGACTGAGGATATGACGTCGGTCATGCGCTTTTGTACCCTGACGTTCTGATGTCAGTTCTAAGCGCCTTGACCGACGTCAGCCTTATACTTTGGTATTCGGGCCGACCGAGGACAGCGGACTACCCATATGTAAGGACTGCAGCAATGTAGATCTTCGAACATCTACATTTATGGTAGGTACAAAACTGTACTTTCCTCATACTTAAGGGATCATTGAAATATGTTTGTAGGAGTTAAGAGCCAAGGATCTGGAGAGTACAGTAAAACTGGCATACTCTCAATTGACTTAACACTTGTAATAATTTTCTTAATATATGTCAAGACATGTTTTTTGACTTTGCACAAATAATTCTGGTGATACAGCTGTTTAATTTACCCCACTTTTCTTGTACCAAACAATGCCATCCCTCTGCCAAGTGTTTCTATAAGAAGCTAAACAGTTGTCAGATTTCATATAGTTAGAGGCAATGTAGAACTTCTTGAAAATCACTTTTCCTCTCCAGAGGATATGACAGGTTTGGGAGCACCACTTACTGAAAACTATAGTATGGCTGCCACCTTGAAGAATTTCTATACCCTAATTAAGGAGGACCTCACCTAGCTCTGAAAACTCATTCTGACTGAGCAACTGGGGAGCTTTCAGATCTTTGCAAATCAGTCTGCAGGAAAAGAGGATCCCTTAATTTAGTGAGGTCTCAGATTGGGAAGTATTTCTTCTTACCATTTACAAAATAGATCTGTAAACACATGCTACAATCTTGGAAAGAGGAAATTCTCCCCACAAGTTTGTCCACTTGCTAGGGTACACGAAATAGACCTGTTAGGAAGGTTGGGATTCTTAGTTTTGAGAATGATTGGCCATTAATGAGGAGGGAAAGGAGTGGAAGATGCCTAAAGAAGAATTTTTTGTTCAACAGTCTTAACAACTGAAGTGTATCTAACTGGTTTTGTATGGCAGAAAACTTGCACCAAATCCTCAGGTATTTGGGTAGGTCTGTTGAACAAAATAGGGGCTAGAAGCATCACTCCTTAAAGGAAAAGGTATCATTAGTCTGTTGTAATAAATAAAAAAAAAAAAAAAGAAAACTTATTTAAATGCATTTCCTGCAAGGTGGAGAGTTTGAGAAAAGCATGAAAAAGAGATGTATGTATCTTGATCCTAAGTCATGTCTGGGCAAGGATTACACTTAGTCATAGATATGCAACTATTTCTCATAATGTAGCTTTATTGGATGGCATTATCCTCACAAGTTTATATTCTCTGTCGTGCCTTTACAAAATGTTTCTAGGGTGAGCTTGTCTTTTGGGGAGATGAGGAAACCAATGTGTGATCAGGGGGACATGTTTAGTACCTAAAAGGCCTTTGTTAAATTTTGTGATGACTTGCAAACATGGTTGTGGCAAGGTGAGATTGGATACTCTTACTTGACTATTAATTATCTATGACATGAGGCATTCATTAAGGGAGGAGTCCCTTCTCTTTGCCCTTATACTCTTTTGGCCCTAATAAAAACATCACTAGGTTATGAAAATGTAAATTCCCTCTTCTAATTACATAATATATGTCTGGATGTGCTCTGTAGGAGAGAGCTGGAAGTGATAGATAAGCACTTAAGTGAGAAAGTATAGAAATGGCTTCCTTGGATTCATTTGAATTGAATTACTGGCTGCTTAAAAGATATAAGCATATAGCTCGGACTACTTCATTAAACAAGTTTAACAGTTATTTGGTATTTTTACATATAGAAATGATTACATGGTTACTTGACGCTTTTAAATATTGGTATGCGGATGTCTGCTTGGGTAATTAATAAATATATATATATATATATATAATACACACACACTGTAAATGATATATGTATACTTGGGTTTTTCTCTCACCATTTAGTAGCTTCAAGATTCGGTGTAAGAAACCAAGTATTTTAAATGATTTTCAAAAGTTACATTTTACAATTATTCTTATGTTTCATCTTTTGAAAGGATTTACTGTAAGTGTCGGTGTGTGTGTATGTGTATATATAAAAAAAAAAAATATATATATATATTTTTTTTTTTTTTTTTTTTTGAGTTTTTGAGTTTTTATATATAGAATTGATTTGCAGGGATGGAAGCAAAGCAACATAGTTACATAAACGCTAGTAAGTGATATAAGCTTCATATGCTGTCCACATTTAGTTTTACTATTGTGTGTTTTTTTTGGAATTTTTCAATATAAGTTGTTGGGGGGGGGGGGGGCTAATCCAGGCTTCCTCCCAAAAGTAGTTTACCAGTTGTCCATGAAAGGCATTTTAATCTCCACCTGCCTCCCCATGGCAGGGACTATGAGCGAATCTTTAAAACTCTAGTATGCATGGTCTATACAAGTTTTACAAGAAGTGTGCATTACTTCAGGAAGACCTAGACAACTGCTGATTTCCTTTACTGTGCATAGGTAAAAAATCTGTTTATTAATCATATGCAAACTGAGAATATCTAGCTGGGTAGTCTCATTTCCAGTTGTGTTCTAGGAGGCAAAGGTCCAGTAGTGCAGACGGATAAAGCAGTGACTGCACCCCAGGCAACCCAGATTCATATAGCTTCTAGGATGATGGACGACAGTATGACAAGGGATTTCTGTGCCATCCAGAGATGCAGATGGAGCAGCGCCGTCTGTGGAATGCACACTGAAGGAGGGGTTAATATGCAAAAGATGCAACTCTGGGACAGGTTTTAGGCTTAAGAAACCACTGATGGGTGTTAGCCTTTGTAGGTGGCATATTGGTGTATTTACCAGTTTGGGAGATGTGATTCTTCGGTGGCATGTTAACTTGTCTTCCTGCTCAGCAGTGGGATGAAAACTATTGTAACTGTCCTCTTAGACACCCCCCCCCCCCCAAGAATGGCTGTAGCCTCCATAGTTAATGGAGGACTTTCCACCACAGAGAAATGAATGAGCTTAAATCCAATGTGGGGAAGCTTAATATTCAGTAGGCATAAGTGCAAAAAAAAAAAAACAAAGGCACAGAAAAGGGGGAGAGCTGCAGTACATAGCGTGAACATAAAACAACAGATATGACAGTAAATTCAACATGCAATAAAGCTTATGTTTCTAACTTAAATTGTGGAAGTTGCCAAGCAAGCCCTTTCCAGGTGCATTGCAAACTAATGTTTTTTTGCCATCGGGTGGCCAAGCACTCACTGAAAAATGCTGTGGTCTAAACGTTTTCCACTGGAGGAATGGCTTCCTAAAGTGTTCGCTGTAAGAAAGTCTCCAGTGTAGACATCGGTACTAAGGGCCTCTTGGTCTTCATTGAATACCTTCATCAAGCATTGTTGTCTCACCTGCTTTTCTGGGAGTCTGGCCTCCTTTTGTATATCTCTATTTAAGGAATCCTCCTTCTGAATTGTAGTTCTTGGGTTGTCTGTGGCTCCTTCCACTCTGGGGGTCTAGTGTCTATTATTCAACCCAGCCATAAAGCCCCATAAGGTATAAGCTCTGATTTTGATATATTGTCAGCCCTCCTTGATTGGTTACAAATGCTGGCACTCTGTCACCTTGGGTTGGGTATCTCTTCTGTCCAGACTCTGATGCTGGTAAATTCTAGAGATTCAGAAAGCATTTGTTTGCAGAGTAGCTGTGAACTTTACATTATTTTCTAATTTGTAGTGGTTTGTGTTGAGTAGCAATTCATATGGGGTCTGTTCATGATGATCTGGCACTGTGTGTGTACAAACCAGGAGTAGACTCCTCTGAGAAAAATGCCAGATTGTGATTAGAGAACAGTAAGAGTCCAACTGTGAGGATTTGAGTGTTTTCTCTTAGATCTGATATAGTAGGAATGTATTTGATTTCTTTGCTGGGCATTTTTCTTAGCTCCTACAGCTGAATCTAGGATTTGTCAGTAGAATATTTCTGCATAGTCACAGACTGCTCTATATTTCATAACCCTCAGTAGCTTTTCTTCCCAGACATCCACTGCAAACTGTCTTGGCCATGCTGGACAAGGCAGCTATCAAAATATCTAAGTTATCAAAATAGCCAAGTGGTATTAAGTAAGCAAAGTGCTGTTGGGTGAAGGTTGCATGTGTTTCCTTATTTTTTACTTTACTTTTTGGAGCATTAGTAGGCTGAGACCAAAACGTACTTTACACACTACATTTTGTATAACAGAGCTGTTTTTTCCACAGAAAACATTGGCTGTGAAATCGGACTGCTGCTTTGAATTTGTGGATGGTATATGCACAGAGACACGAGAGAGTAATCAAACTCTCCATTACCAGGTGAGCTTTACGGTTGTTCGAGAGTGACCACACTCCCTAAGAATGAGTGAATAAACAGACGTCTTTATAATTGGTTGAACTCCCTGCATTGGTGCTTGTACTTTGTACTGAAATATTAAGTCAAAAATGCTATATTACTACACTATCAAAAGAAACAGATGATCCTACGTACAGGTCCCTTTGCAAGGAGTGCACAGTTTGGATTTTTTTCCTGAAACCAGTGTTGAGACAAGTACTTGGTAATCTTAAATGCTTGTTTCTGGAAGACTGTATCCTCTGCAGGCACATAACGTTCATGTGTCACTGGTATATACTTTGCACTATGCCACCCTGTTCCTTGTTTATTATATTTCAGTTTTCATTCTGACATTTGTCTCTGAAGAATTTCAGTATTTACTGATTAGAAAAACATGTTTCTAAATATTCGGTGTCATCTTATTACTAGTGAAGACACACACACGGTACACTAAAGAACCCTGATGGAGGTCCCAGAGCTTTGACTGTGACACATGAAACTTACAAACCTTGACAGAGGAAGTTGCCAATGTAGGGATTAACCAGATGGTCATTCCATGACACTAGGCAGGAAAAGTTTCATGTATTGGAACTGGTGCCCAGTTATTGCCCAGCCTGTGTCCTCTTTTAAGGCTGCTGCTTATGTGGTAGTCTGTGAAACCTCATTGATGGTGAGCTTCTTCCCTTTGCCTTCAAATAACCCATGTGAAACCAAAGAGGTGGCATCGCATTTTGGGAATGGGCACCCTTCCTTGGTTGAGCACATAGGCAAATTGCTTGAAGTGAGAAGTTGAATCCCTATAAACATGTCTTGGAGGTTGAACCTGCACTATAGTTTGAAGGAGCATAAGCTTTTCACTTTGCTGAGCTCTCATTGGGTTCAGTGGAGAGTGAGCTTCCCCCTGCCTCCACCACCATCCACCTACCTCACTATCTGACATTACCACTATGTTAGAGATGTGTAGCCATTTTTAGTTGAAGATGACCATACAAGCAAAGAAAGTACTGCTTCTTGATACTGAGTCATACACCTACTGCTTGATATGATATTGTTAATCCTCATTCAGTCATTACGCATGGGTATCTGTTCCAACCTCGGAACCGAGCCGGCCATTTTCCAAGCTCTAGTCAGCTTCAAACTCTTGAGCTAAACTCTTACCCACAATCCCCCTCTCCCTGTTACCCCAGATTTCATTTGCCGCGTTGCCATTTGGTCGTGTCAAGCTACTTCTCTTGAGCCAAATACAGTCATTTGTTGTTTAATAGTTTTTCAGATTACTTTTCTGTCAGAAAAGTTCATATTTTATTGTCACCCTATCGCATCTAGTTTACATAATTTTTTCAGGTTTTTCTGCTTTCTTTACCACTTTTACCACAAGATACTCTCTCTTTACCATCGTTGGTAATCCTTTTCCTTTTTCTCTCATACCTTTGGGTACTCTTGTACCATTGCTGGTACCTTTTCTATTAATTAATTTGCTGTCATGGCAGATAAGAAAGGTAGTTCGGGGTTTAAGCGGTGTTCTAATTGTGGACTCAAACTACCTACTTCTGATGCACACTCTGTGTGTTTATTGTTTGGGAGCTTCCCATTTGTCTGTTGACCCACCCTGTACTATTTGTGAGAACTTTTCTAATGGAAACTTGTTGGAAAGGGAAAAAAAAGCTGTTACTGAAGGGACTTCTTAAATCTCCCTTTTCAGAGGCTATTTCTGGGTCGGAGGCCTCAACCCCTCCTAAAGCCCATAAGAAAATCTTAGATGTTCCCACTAAGGCTAAATCTTTGCCTTCGTCCCCGGCTGGAGACTCCCGCCAACCAAAACCTAAATACGCTAAAGTTTCGACTCCAGAGCTCACTCAGTCAGCCCCATTGCTTTCGATGCCTAGACCTTAGGCTCCATTAGTGATTTTGGCTCGGTCTTCTCCTGCAGCCTTCTATATATCGGCACCGAGGGGCTCCTCTGTTCAGACTATTACCACTGTATCAGCATCGACAGTTCAGTTGGTGCAGACCTTGACCAGGTCGGCTCCACGATCTTCCTCTGAACCGACGCCTTTATTGTTGACTCCAGTTTTGTCAGTTCCAGCTTTGTCAACGATCCCACCATGACCTCGGCACTGATGACTTCGGTGCAGACAACAGTAGTCCAGTCTCTCTCTGCTCCGTTGTCCTCTTTGCGGACAGATGAGATGGGCACCGAGTCTGCTTCTTCTGTGGACAGGCCTGTTTCTCCCTCAGTCTCCGTGAGGTCCACTAGAAGCCTTTCTGAACATGTGTTGCGTTTTGTGGACCAGGTACTCTTGGCCAGTGGTATCCCTCCCCTCAGGAACTATCCTTCCTTGGGAGGTGATAACCCATCTCCAAAGACCCTTTCTTATTCTCTTCCTTTATTGCCTTTGAAGTCCATAGATATAGCACAGTCTTCTTCTGTGGTCCCCTTTATGGATCTCCCTAAGGAACCGCAGGTGCCTTCATGGCAGGAAAGTTTTGCTGCGACCCAGTATGTCAGTTGACATGCATAGTTTGCTGTTCCACAGCCATCCAGGGACTCTGGGTCGGCAGGCTGAGCCACTTAGGGGAGGGGTGACCCTGTCCTAGACATGCACTCCTCTTCTTCGGGTGGACCAGCCTTCTAACTGATGGAGAAGGCTTTCGCTGCTGCTGGCAATACCGGACTGTCTATACCTCCACCCTCCTCTGGTACACTGGTTTCACAAGTCTCACCTAGCGGACACCAGGTGCAAGGGCCGCAGGACATATTCCCTCAGAAATCGCCTTTTCCACTGTCTTCTCTAGCTAATCCAGTTGAGGAGGTCCACCGGATAAGTTCGTGTAAGAGGAAGCATATGGACTCCACAGAGGAGTCTCCTCACCGAAGACACAGATTTTGATGAGGGGGAAGGATCCCCTCAGTCACCCTCTTGAGGTATCCTTTGGTGATATCCTCGAAATCCTGAAACAGAGAGATGACGGCAGTCCTCTAATCTGACCTCTGATGAATCTGTGTTCCTGAAGGCCTTTCGCTCCTGGCCCCCCTACCTTTTGGGTTGTTCCACCTGCTGATGAACTTGTCCGGCTCATCGTGCAGCGTGCTTGGAAGGCTCCTGATACCTTCGAAGCTATTCCTTGGAGGCCAGATAAGATTTTGTCCCCCCCTGCTTCGGATCCCCATTGGTCCAAAGGTCTCCCTGTGGATGCTTTGGTGGTAGCCGCAACAAAAAAGGATCTGGCAGAAGAAAGCCAGACTGTCCATCCGCCTAACATAGTCCCGGGCTCTGGACAGGATAGGGAAGCACACCTTTGCTTCAGCGACCTTTGCTATCAGGTCCCTGAATTATATGGCACATTTTACCAGGCTTCAAAGAGATCAGATTTCTGAGCTCTCTGAAACCTTGGCTGGTGCTGTGTCTGATGAGGTCCGTAACAAAGTGGCCTCTCAGCTGGCCACCATTGAATCTGTATCTAACTCCTCTATGTGACATAACTCACGCATCAGAAGGAGCAGCTAGAGCAAGTGGGTTCAGCTGTGGTCTTGATACGACACGCCTAGATGCGCTTGTGCAATTTCGCGGAACTCTGTCTTCCTTTCTTAATGCTCCCATTGAGGCCTCCTCGTTTGGGCTCAAAGTTAAAAGCACACTGGCCAGATGTGAACAGGATAGTAAGACCCTTTCTGACGTAGATGTCCATTATTCTTCCCCTCAACTGTGCTTTCTCCCGAAACCAAAAGAGTGGGAAGCTATGGTTCAAGAAATCTCAGGGTCCTTTTTGTGACACACAGGCCGAGTTCTCCCCCAGAGGCAGAGGGGGAAACTCAAAGGGAAGAAGCTCCTTTCAGGACAGAGGGAGTCCGGGTAACCAGGGTTCCAGGGATTTTCCCTGGTCAATCTTACCAGCGCTCCTGAAGAGTGTCCCAACTTCTTTCCTCTGGAGGTGGTTGGGGGACGTTTCTCCTTGTACCCTTCTGCCTGGCTAACCATCACCACCGATCCTTGGGTACAAGGGATTATAACCAGAGGTTATCATATCCCCTTCGATCTTTGTCCTGCCCCTTCAAAAAACCTTCCCAACGTTCCACCCAGTCAAAGGGAAGCAGCAGCACTAGAAATAGAAAAGCTGCTAAGAAAGAGTCTCGTCCAAGTAGTCCCTCTAGACCAGATAGGATCTGGATTCTACTCAAGACTATTTTTGGTGCCAAAGAAAACTGGGGACTGGAGACAAATTTTGGATCTCAGTGTATTGAACAAGTTTGAGAAAGTACAAAAATTCAGGATGGTCACAATACAGTCTATCCCTCCCGCTTTTGGAAAAAGACTATTGGATGTGCTCTATAGAGCTTCAAGATGCGTACTACCACATAAAAGTGTACAGGCCATCAAGAAGATTTCTGCGCTTCTTTGCAGGAGCCAGTTACTACCAGTTCAGAGTACTGCCCTTCAGACTTTCTACAGCCCCCAGAGTGTTCACAAAGTGCATGGCAGTTGTCACAGCTTACTTGCGACTTCAAGGATTCCAGATGTTTCCATACCTAGAGTACTGGCTCATTTCCGCCCCCACCAGACATCTACTGAAAAAAGCCCTGGCCTACACTCTCCTCACTGCTCAAAAGCTAGGCATAACCATAAACTGGCAAAAATCCAATCTCACCCCATCTCAGTTGACAGAATTCATAGGGGGTTATCTTGGACACAAAAAAACTGCAGAGCTGCTATTCCAGAGCACAGAATTCTAAGGATAAAACAACAACTAATTCCAATCCTTTCAAGGGAAAAATCCACGGCTCACTCTGTTCTACAGCTGTTGGGTTCCATGGCAGCCCCCATCACCATTGTTCCCCTGGCCAGGTTTCACACGAGGCTTCTACACTGGCTACTGCTCACCCAATGGTATCCTTTTCAGCATCCTCTTTCAGCCATGATTTGAGTAACCCACAGGTGCAAAGAGGATTTAAATTGGTGAATGAGACAATTTCTCACAATGGTGTTGCCCCTTCTCCCCCCAGCAACCCAAGGCCACAGTGACCAAGGACGCCTCCCTGATGGGGTGGGGGGGGCTGTGTCAGAGACAAGACAGTCCAAGGCATTTGGTCCGAACTGGAGGCCCACCTGCATATAAAAGTTCTAGAGCTGAGGGCAGTACTTCTGGCATTGCAAGCATTCCATCTCCTGCTGCCGTCTGAGACAATTGCGATTCAGTCAGACAACATGGCGGTGGTCTGGTACATCAACAAGCAAGGTGGAACCAAATCTTACCCCCTTTGTCGAGGGGCCATGAGGATATGGCAATGGGTGATGGCTACCATCCGTTTTCTTCTAGCAATGCACACTCCCGTGAGTTCCAACATGATAGCAGACAGACTCAGCAGGTGCATTGTTTAACCTCAGGAGTGGTCCCTGAATCAGTTGAAAGCGGCAGAGATCTTCCACCGTTGGGGCCGTCCTTGCTGCAACCTCTTTGCATCCCCGACCAACTACAAATGCAGCAACTACTTTGCCCTGATTTCCCCCTCCAGGACCGTCACCCAGGGACACACTAGTCCATGACTGGCCCTCTGGTCTTTACGCATCTCCACCCTTTCCTCTCATTCCCCAATTGCTGAAGAAAGCTGTCAGTTGAAGAGCAAAGCGATCCTCATATTGGCCTTGACAGATTTTGTTCCCCTTCCTTTGGCCTCGCCTACTAGATCGACCATGGATTCTCAATCCAACCCCAGAGTTGATCTCACATCCACAGAACCTGATTCATCCCAACTTGAACAGCCTGAATCTCTCTGCTTGGCTACTCCAGTTCCATTGATTGCCAGGCAGAATGATCTTTCTTTACCAGCATGTGATATTCTCATTGCTTCTCATGTGTCTTCTACTCGAATTACTTACCTGAGTAAGTGGAAAAGATTTACCTGTTGGCTGAAAGATAAACAAGTAGACCCCTTTTCAGCACCAGTGTCGATAATACTAGACTATCTGGTCGACCTTTTTCAATTGGGTCTATCAGCCTCTACCATTAGAGTTAATTTGGCTGCAATTTCTAATTTTCATGAGGGTGTCCAAGATTCCTCTCTTATGTCCCATAAATTGTGCAAGACCTTCATAAAAGGTGTGAATCATCTGAAGCCACCTTTTGGAGAACCTATTCAACCATGGGATTGATCATTAGTTCTACAAGCTCTGACAATGTCACCTTTCGAACCAGTCTCTTCTTGCGACCTCAAGTATTTGTCATGGAAAACCTTGCTTCTAGTCGCCATTACTTCTGCCAGACATTTCTGAGCTTCAAGTTTTATGTATCAAGAGTCCATACTTCATTCTTCATAGAGATAGTGTCTCTGAGAAACTAATCCATCATTTCTGCTTAGTGATCTCTGAAATGTCCATTAATCAAGCCATTGAATTTCCAGTTTTCTTTCCCAATCATTCAAACAAAGGAGAGTATTTCCTACATACCCTAAATATCCACAGGCAAATCCGTTTTTACGTAAACAGGACTAAACCCTTTCGTAAATGTGACCAGTTATTTTTGGCCTTTTCTGGACCTAGATTAGGATCTACCATTGCTAAGGTCACATCTAGATGGTTGAAGGACTGTGTGACCTTTTTTATACACAACGTAATGTCCTGTTGCCTACTACCATGAAAGCTCATTCAACAAGGTCGATGGCAACTTCTGCTGCCTTCCATGCCAGAGCTTCTTTACACGACATCTGTTCAGCTGCAACTTGGGCTATGCTTCATACCTTCATCAATCATTACAAATTGGATTTGGCCTCTAGGCGAACAGCATCTTTCGGTTTTGTTGTGCTCAGGAATGTCCTTCCATGAGAGCCTCCCAGGAATAGAGATAGCTGGGGACTCTGCCCCATACGTAAGGAATGAAAGAGGATTAACAATATCAGATAAAGAAGTTTTGTCTTACCATAACGTTCCATCTGTATTGTTGATTTTCGTTCAGTCATTACGACCCTCCCTCCTTCCCCCTCATGTGGTTTCTAGTGGATCTCACCATCCGGTTCTTTTAAGTTATTTGACCAGAGGTAGCCTCTACCTTCTTTGACTTGCAAACTCAATCTGAGGTAACCGGGAGAGGGGGATTGTGGGTAAGAGTTTAGCTCGAGAGTTTGAAGCTAAAGCGAGCTTGGAAAATGGCCGACTCGGTTCTGAGGTCGGAATTGATACCGATGCGTAATGACTGAACGCGAATCAACAATACAGACGGAGCTTTATGGTAGGACACTTTTTTCTGTAGCACTGATTACAGGGAGTGCTTCTGTTCTTGCTAGCGTCCTTCAACCCAAGCATGAGACCATTAATCTGTTACTTATCCTGTACAGTTGGGAGTGAATGAGTGCTTCTTCGGAGATAGCAGATGTTGATATGCTTGCTGTTCTTGTGGTTCTGCATGGGGGGGTGAAATGGCTTATGTCCTTTACTCTAACATGAACAGAAATTACTTTTTAAGCTCCCTTCTGAGGGATCCTTTCGTAAGGGATATTTTGGTTCATTTGCTCATTTCAAGGTTTTCTGTCTGATCCCTTCATTTTATATTGAAAGGGACTTCTTTCGGCTTTTTCCGGTTAGGGGTCGCCACAGCGGATCATTGCCGGCTGCTGATTGGCAGTGGAGTTTTACAGTGTTGAGTTGCCAGCCCGGCACCCAACCTTCCACAGAAGGGGCACACACTCACACCTAGGGCCAATTTATTGTGTCCAATCCACCTACAGCATGTTTTTGTGATGTGGGAGGACACCAGAGCACCTGGAGGAAACCCACGAGACCACAGGGAGGACATGCCGACTCCGCACAGAAGGCACCCCAGCCGGGATCAAGGGAATTTGTTATGGAACAAAACCCCGAACCGGGCCCGTTTGGGACTTCAAAAATTGGGGG
>NC_056747.1:711285755-711393509 GCF_019279795.1 Protopterus annectens | reverse complement strand
GGCTTCTATTTACACAGTGGTGTTTTCAACAGCTTCCCATGTCTCACAAGATTATGATCACACAAGCATGCAAGAAGCACCTCGCTTAGTGGAAGGTCTCCCCATCAGTTCCCAGGGCAGACCATTTGTGCTACCCCCTCCAGTTGCCACAGTGACCACGGGTGCCTCCCTGATAGGGGGGGGGCATTATCAGGGTAGGACAGTCCAAGGCACCTGACAGCCTCACGAGTGCCATTTGCATATAAATGTCTTGGAGATGAGAGCTGTGCTTTTAGCGTTGCAAGCCCTTCAGGACACTCTCCCTCCTGGGGACCATTGCAATTCAAATGGACAATGTCAGTGGTGTGGTACATCAACAAGCAGGGCGGAACCAGGTCCTATCCTCTGTCGAGAAGCACTCAGACTCTGGCAGTGGGCGATCTCTTCCCAGCGTCTTCTGATCGCAATGCACATCACCGGGAGTTCCATCGTCATCGCAGACGGGCTCAGCAGAGCAATTCTCATGCCTCATGAGTGGTCTCTGAATCAGGTAATTGCGGAACAAAGCTTCTCGCAAATGGGGTCAGCCTTGCTGCGACCTGTTCACTACACCTTTCACAAGTAAGTGCTGCAATTTCTTCTCCCTCCTTCCACTTCCCGGCCACCCCCCAGATACTCTCTAGTCCATGATTGGCCTCAGGGACTTCTTTATGCTTTTCCTCCGTTTCCCCTAATACCCAAACTCATACAGAGAGCAACTGCATTGGGTTGCAAAATGATCTTCATTGCCCCTTACTGGCCTCTACAGATAAGGTTCCCATTCCTGCATCGTTATCTTCTCGAGCAGCCTTGGATTTTGGATCCTATTCCAGATCTACTGATTCACCAGTTGGGCAGACTGCATCGATCCCTTCAAACACTCCAGCTCACAGCTTGGTTGCTACACTTCCAACCTTAGCCAGGCTTCCTAATATTTCCTCCTCTGTGCAGGAAATTATCTCATCGCACAAATCCACAACTAGGAAAACTTGTGCTAGTAAGTGGAAACGTTTTTTTTTGCTGGGCAGAAGCTAGGAATATAGATCCTTTTTCAGCCCCTGTCCACGAGATTCTGGAATTTTTATCGGAACTCTTCCATTCTGGTTCCGCTTCTGCTGCAATCAGGGTTCAGTTAGCTGCCATTTCGAATTTTCACATTAGGTTGTCTACTAACAACCACCATGTCTCATAAGCTGTGTAAAGCCTTCCTCAAAGGAACCACTCTGCTTAGGCCCCCAGTCAGGGATCCACCACCTCCGTGGAATCTAAACTTGGTGCTAGCTTCCCTAATCTTGCCACCCTTTGAACCTGCAGCATCTTTTTCCATTAAGTTTTTATCCTGGAAGACTTTTTTTTTTTTTTTTTTTTTTTGGTAGCCATTACTTCTGCCAGACGTGTTTCGGGACTTCAGACTCTATGTACTCATCCCCCATACTTAGTTTTCTATAACGATAGGGTTGCTCTAAGGACCAATCCTTCCTTCATAAGGTCTGTACACAAAATAATTTGAATCAGTCCATAGACCTTCCTGTGTTCTTTCCTAATCACACCAATAACGCAGAATATAAACTGCACCAGTTGGATGCTCACAGCTGTGTTTTTATTTGCATAGGACAAAGGACATCAGGAAATCCGACCAACTCTTCATTTTCTATGCTGAGGGCAGACAGGACCTTCCTGTCTCAAAGGTAACATTATCTAGGTGGTTGTCTCATGTTATTTCATTAATTTACCAGCTGAGAAACAAAAAATTATCTACCAAACCTAAAGGTCACTAGTAGGGCACTGGCTATCTCGGTGGCCTTCCAATCTGGGTTACCCATGGAATCTGTCTGTGCAGCTGCTACGTGGGCTAACCCACATACCTTCATTTCTCATTACAAATTAGAGATTGCTTCCAGGAACAGGGCTGATTTTGGTTCCACTGTTCTTAAGAGTCTGTTCCAGTGAGCCACCCAGGATAGTAGGTGCTAGGGATGCTGTCCCAACCAGCAAGAATGAAGGCGAGATAGACAACTTAAAGTAAAGAAGTTATGTACCTACCATAACGTTCCATGTTAGTTGTCTTCTCGCCTTCTTTCTTGCATCCCACCCTCCATCCCCCTATCCTAGTGGATCGAGAGGAACTCCCCTTTTCAATTTGTCGTTGGCTGAACCTTCTCTGGTTGCATTTTTCTGCTTAGATAGCTTCACAGTTGGGCCCCCAGGGGGCTTCTAAGGTAGATTTCCTTCTTTATGTCTGGAATAGCTTTTTCAAATGATATCTGAGTAGCTAGCGCCAGGCATCATGCAATATAGGGTAGCCACGAGCCAGTAAACAGCTCTCGAGCTATTGAAGATGGCCGAGTTGGAGCAGAGGATCTCTTCGAACCCAACCAGCAAGAAAGAAGGTGAGAATACAACTAACATGGAACGTTATGGTAGGTACACAACTTCTTTTTTCTTGGCATTGAGCTTGAGCCCATGGCTCTGGCTCCAAGCATCTGTTTCTGCAAGGCCCTTTTGTAGAGTATCCACATTATTTGGAGATTCATTAATGGCTCCCAGTTTGCAGTCATCTGCGAACTTTGTTAGCCAGAGTCCCTTAGTGTTGGCCTGTACTTCAGAGAAGTAGAAGCCAAACAAGAGCGGTCCCAGGACTGAACCCTGAGGTACTCCACTTGTCACTTGTCTGGAGCTGGATTTGGAGTCAGCAACTTTTACAGTGTGGGTTTTATATCAGTAAGCCAGTTAGTAACCAAACTGGGTGGGGTCCAGTGTTTGAAGGTTGCCAATGTCTTTGTTTTTAAGTTACATGATAATACACTCCATGGCCTTGCAGATAAGGCTTGTTGGACTGATGGGACTGTAGTTTCTGGGATCCAAGGTGGATCCCCCCTTGTGGAGTGGGTTATCTATAGCTCTGCACCACTCAGTGGGCACGAACCCTGAGGTGAGGCTATGATTAAACATGACACTTAGGTGAGGTGCCAGTGTATATTGTAGTTCATGTAGTACACAGCCCGGGATGTCATCTGGTCCCATGGATACTTTATTCTTAGCTTTGGAGAGTGCGTTTTTTACCTATGTGGCTGTTATTACCGGAATTTGGCAATCTTCCGGTATTGAGATGGGCCATTTAGGGGGTGAGAGGGGAGTGAAGTTGTCACTGAATCGATCTGCCAGGATATTTGCAATATCCTTGGGATCAGTATATTTAATGCCATTCTGTTTTAGCTCAGAGCAGATCTGAGCATTGCCATTTAGATTCTTGACATAATTATAGAATGCCTTGTGGTTGTCTTTGGAATCTTTGGCAATTTTATTTTCGTAACTAGCTTTGGAGGATTTTATGAGGGATCTCAGTTTCTTACTGAGGCTGGTAAGGGAGTTTTTTGCATCCTGGGATTTTCCTCTTTTCTGCAACAGTTTCTTCCTTTTGTTGTAAAGTTCGTTTATGGCAGGGAACCATCAGATTGGCTTACTTTTTTTGAGAGCAACTTGGTTTCCCTAGGATACAGATTCCACTTCCACTCACTCCCAACCCCAAGTGGATGTGCAGACCTTCCCCCCAAACCAGTGGGCGGGAGGCCCAAAAACAAGTGCTCTCTCTCCTCAGAATCAGGGCTATTCAATCTGTTCCAGCAGAACAAGGGGGACAAGGTTTTTATTCTAGACATTTTCCGGTTCCCGGAAAAGAAAGCTCCTGGCATCCTATCCTGGACCTTTATATTCTCAACACCTTTCTGGTGATTCCACAGCTCAAAATGCTAACTCTTCAGCAGCCTGGCAACTCTAGACTTAAAAAAAGCTTTACCTGCACATCCCAATAAGGGAATCCTGCAGAAAGTTCCTACTCTTCAGGGTAGGCTCCATGCGCTATCAGTTTTCTGCACTGCCCTTTGGCTTATCTACTGCGCCCAGGGTATTTACAAAGTGCCTAGCTCCTACCATTATATTTTGCAGGCAGAGAAATATTCAGATTTACCCATATTTGGACAATTGCCTGATTCAGGGAGAGAATCAGGACTTGCTATTACAGCACCCGGCATTTGTAATGAGACTTCTAACTTCACTGGGGTACACCATCGAGAAGAAATCACACCTATTACCCTGCCCAACAGATTGTATTCCTGGGAGTAAGCTTGAACAGAACTTCACAGATGGCATTCCTCACTCCAAAGAAACAAGTTTATTTGGTAACCTACTTCAAACTACTGGCCAAAAAAAACCCAGCTATCTGCAAGGAAAATCTTGCAAGCCCTGGGTTTCATGGCCTTTTGCAATCTGTTAATTCCATATGCAAGACTGCATATGAGGAAATGTCAATGGTATCTAAAAAGTCTATGGTGTCATCATTCTCAGGACCTGGAAACAATGATTCCTATTATCCCTTGTCTAAGGGCAGAGTTCCTTTGGTGGGCAGAGGCCTGTTACCACAAAAAGGGACTCCCTTTCATTCTACCCCCTGCCACCTTAAACCCTAACAGATGCATCAGACTATGCCTGGAGGGCTCACATGGCAGGGAAGTGCATTCAGGTCAAATGGAACCGAAAACAGATGCACCTGCATATCAATCAAAAAGAAATAGCTGTACAGAATGCTCTGACAGCCTTCAGAGACCTTATTCTTCCAGTACAACTATTGGTAAAGAGAGACAACACCACGGTTATGTGGTACATCAACAAGCAGGGGGGGAACCCATTCCTGCCCACTCTGCAGACTAGCCATGGCTCTGTGGAACACAGCCTTGAGCTATCAAGTGAACCTACAAGTTCAATTTCTGCCAGGCAAACTAAGTTCACCGGCAGACTTGAGCAGCAATCTCATGGACCCGCCCAAATGGAAACTGGAACCCAAAATATTTAAGCTCTTGAGGATTAAATGGAGGACACCAGAGGGTAGACCTGTTTGCCTCCTCTCTCAGAACTACCAATTGAACAAATTCTGCACCACAACTCCCCACAGTCAACCTTGGAAACTAGGTGGCCCTGTCCTTTACCTGGGAAAGCCTCTCAGTTTATGCCTTTCCCCTTCTGCCTCTCCTCACAAAAGTTCTACTAAAGATCAAACAGGACAAGCCAAGGACAATACTGACTGCACCAGACTGGCCATGCTAGCACTGGTACCCCCTTTTGCACAGTCTGACAGTGCTACAAACTTGGCACCTGCCTTAGATGCCCTTCCCTGCTGTCCCAGCAGTCTGGCCAGAGTCTGCACTCTCAACTTCAAACCCTGAACCTTGCAGCCTGGCTAATTCCCTGACTTCACCTCTAGCAACCCTCAGTAAGCAGGTGCTGGATGTCATCCTTGAGGCAAGGAAGCCTAGTACTAGAAAATCCTATTCAGAAAAGTGGAAGAGATACGGTTCCTGGAGCCAGGCTCAGGGGATGGGCACAACTGTGCCCAGCTTACCTCATATTCTAGATTTAACAGAAATGCTTCACAAGGGCCCTTCTTTCTCCAATTAAGATTCATGCCTCTGCCATATCAGCACATTATCATACTGACCCACCCCTCCTCTCTCATCCCCTGCTAAAAACAATTCCTTAGAGGGGCCAAAAGTTTGACACCCCCCCCCCCCTTAGAAAAGCTCCCACTCCAGCCTGGGACCTTGACTTTATATTGCAAAAACTCACTCTTCCCTTCTTTGAACCAGCTGCTACAGCAGAGTTGAAATTCCTTTTTGGAAAACAGCTTTACTTCTAGCCATCACTTCAGCAAGAAGTGCCTGAACTGCAGGCCCTCATGGCAGTGGAACTCTTCGTTATCTTCCATGCAGACAGGGTTTTCCTCCGGACTAATCCATCCTTTGTGCCCAAGGTGGTGTCTAGTGTGGCTCTAAACCAGTCCATTCATTTGCCTACTTTTTTCCCTAATCCTCCAAATAAAAAGGAAAGGATACTGCATTCTTTGGATGTACACAGACAGCTTAGATTCTATTTGGACAGGACTAAGCCTCTCAGAAAATCTGACCAGCTGGTAGTTAGCATTGCTGCAGGGGCACAGGGGAAGGCCATTTCAGAACAAACCATTTCCAAATACCACATTGCAGCCATTTCTGCTACAAACACCATGGAAAACCTATCCCACAGTGGATTAGAACATATTCTATCAGGGCTGCATCTTCCTCTACTGCATTTTCGGAAGAGTCCCTACCAGGACATCTTGGAAGCTGCAACCTGGAGCTGTGTACATACTTTCACCGAGCATTACCACCTGCCTATCTTTTCTAAATCCAGAGATGGATTAGCCTCAGCAGTTTTACATGGTCTTATTGCTAGCCCTAATGCTTTTTAACTACCTCAACCCTTCTTTAGCTTTGGGAATCAACCTAAATGTGATGACTGCAACAGTGAAACACTAAGAACATAGTACAGTTGTGTGCACTTACCATAAATGTAGATGTTTGAGTGTATTCACTGTTGCAGTCCTGGTTACCCTACCTCCAGCCCCCTGACTTCTCTTGACTTTTACCTTTCCTCTTTGGCATATATTATAGCATGTGTATTTGCTTTTTGCTAGGGGTGTTCCATACCATATAATTGCTTCCTGTTGAGGGGGCACCTGACATCTGGGGCAAGAAAAGCTAATATAATGGCGTCAGCTGCATGTTTTATACCCCCAATGTCATGGAAGAAGCGAAAGCATCCGACACAGAAATCCGAAGACTCTGGTATTCAGGCCGGCTGAGGGCTACCTGCAGGCAGATGACCCAAATGTGATGACTGCAACAGTGAATACACTCTAGCATCTACATTTAATGTAAGTGTACACAACTGTACTTTGAGTACTCTTCAGATATTCCTACTGAAAAGCTCCCTTTGAAGAAGCTGTGTAATAGGAAACACCTGGACTCCCCTGAAGAGCTAGTCACCGAGGATACAGGTTTCGATGATGGGGAGGGTTCCCCCTGGTAACCCCAGAAGATGTCTCCTCTGGAAAGATTTTAGAGCTTCTTAAATAGGGGGGTAACTGGAAGCCCAAAGACCCTATCTCTGAAGTCTGTGTTCTTGCATGCCTTCAGAGCTCACCCATCTACTTCCTGGGTGACTTCTCCCAATGACTATCATTAAGTTGATCGCTCAATGGGCTTGGAAGGCCCACTTGATTTGATAGAACCAATTCCTCTGAGACCAGATAAAATACTCTCCGCTTTTCAGGACCATCAGCACTGGGGGAAAGGATTAGCAGTACATGCTATGGTGTAGGCAGCAGCCATCAAAAAGGAACTAGGTGAGGAAAGGTCTCTGTTCATTCCCCTAACTGGGAGTCAAACGAGATGGGCAGATTTGGAAAGCAGGTTTATGCATCATTGACCTTCACCCTTAGGTCCTTGAATTTCATGGCACGTTTCACTAGGCTTCAGAGGGATCTGGTTTAGTTGCTATCGGATACCTTAGCAGGAGCTATATCTGAGGGGGTCCAGGAAAAAAATGGCCTCCCAGATAGCTGCTTTGGAGTTTTTCTAATTCGTCCATGAGGCTCATTGCACATGCACCTGAAAGGATGACCAGGTCAGCCGGTTCAGGTGTTGCAATTCAACAAAATGCTTGGATGTGTCTGAGTTTACTGAGCCATTCAAGTATTCCTTCATCAATGCTCCATTTGATAGATCATTTTTGTTGTCCCCAAAGGCAAAGAAACTCTAGCCAGGTGTTTGAAATATGAAAAGATCCTGTCTGCAGTTGGCAAACGTTTTTCTGCTCCCAAATGATCCTATTCTAGGAATCTGTGGAGTGGGAAGATGTGCTTCAAAAAGTCCCAAAGGCCTTTCCAGGACACGCATGGTGCAGACTACCCTTGGGAGAGAGAAGGGAGCTCTAATGGAAGACACTATTCTAAAGGCAGTAGTGGCCTGCTGAATCCGGGTTCCAGAGATTCCTTCTCTGGCCAACCCTATCAGCACCCCTGAAAGGGGGATTGCTTACCTCTGGAAGCAGTTGGGGAGGGTGATTTTTTTTGCACCCAACAGCCTGCTGACAGGTAACACAAATGTCTGGGCACTGAGAATTATCACCAGAGGTTACCTTTTTCCCTTCACACTCTCTATTCAAGAGTTAGAACAAGACTCCCCGATGTTCACCCAATTAGAGTGGACCCCAAGCAGCCTTAGAAATACAAAAGCTGCTAGAAAAATTTGGATTTTACTCGGATGTTCTTCGTGTTTCACTGTTGCAGTCATTACATTTGGGTTATCTGCTTGCAGTAGCCCTCAGTCGACCTGATTATCAAAGTTTTGGGTCCTGCGTCGGTTCCGCTCTCATCTTCCATGATGTCAGGTAGTCAGGGGTATAAAGCATGCAGCCGAAATTACATCAGTCTTTCTTGCCATGCGGTGCCCGAAGCAGAAGTAGTTCGCAAGTGCCAGTTGGCCGACTACTGAAATTTTCCTTTACTAGTTTCAGAACCAAAGTCTTCAAGTAAAGCTAGGTACCCCGTTGGGGAAACTTTTTCTTGCTCTAAACCGATGTCAGTAAAAGTCAAATTGTATTTCTTGTGGAAAGCAAATGCCTCAAAGATTTTCATTCGTATTGTATTCCTTGCCTAGGCCATGACCACGACGTACCACACTGTCGGTTTTGTGCCCTATTTAAATGAACTATTCGTCGTCTGTATATTTGCATTTCTAAATATTTTGGTACTCTGTTCAGTTATCCAGATATGTCTTCGATAAGCCACCCGACTACCAACATTCCGAAAAAATGCAAAGATAGACAGACCGCCTAGGTCCAAAGCTGCCGACTACACTTCTCCTAAGCTAGTTGCCAGTTCGCCGATGCTCAGTGAGGCGCTTTCGCAGCCCCCTGATGCCCGCTACTTAATATTTGCAGGTCTCTACTGAGACCCATTTGGAGTCCGGTATGCCGCGATATGCTTCAACTGTGGAACCTGCAGATGTCTCTACCTTGGATGGGTTTCGAGCCGCTGTGCAGGCACTGGCTTCGGAGGGTGTATTCAGGCCTACTGACTTGCATATTAAACAGACGCCATCTTCTTCAAGGCCTAAAACTATATGCCTAAAAAAACAGATGCCCAGACCGCATGGTCAGGCCTCTATGCCTAAAAAACAAATAAGAATGGCTGAAGACCTTATTACTTTAATCAGGGGAACCCAACCTTCTCCCTCTAAGAGACCTAGGACTGAATTTGCTTATGATTCTTCTGATCAGAATTCTGAAATTTCTGATGTTCTTCATCTCACATTGCTGCAGTCCTTACATATGGGTAGTCCGCTGTCCTCGGTCGGCCCGAATATCAAAGCATTAGGCTGACGTCGGTCAAGGCGCTTAAGACTGACATCAGGACGTCAGGGTACAAATGCGCATGACCGACGTCATATCCTCAGTCTTTTTTGCCGCATGGTCCGATGCAGAAGCAGCGTTGCAAGTGCCGTCGGCTCTGAAATTTTTCAATTCTGAGTTTCAGACTGAGTCAAAGTTGGCTAAGTACCCTTTGGGGAATATTTTAGTTTTTCTTGCCTCAGTGGTTTACCGGATGTCAGAAAAGTGAATAACTGTATTTCTTGTGGGAAGCAGATACCGCATAGGGATTATCATTCTTTGTGTATTCCTTGTTTGGGGCCTGAGCACGACGTTGTTGGGTGTCGCTTTTGTGCTAGGTTCAATAAGCGCACTATTGCGAAGGTTAGATTGTGCTAGGTTGGTCTTGGAAGCGGTGCAATTATAATATGCCGTCGGATTCTCCGGCGCCTGCTTCTTCGAAGAAGCCAAAGACAAAGCAGCTAAGCCCAGGCAAGAAGAGTCGTCCGTACCGGACGCCGGTTCTATAGAGGCATCAGTGGAACCGGTGGTTCCGACGGAGGCTTCTCTGGAGGCCCAGGGGGAGACCTTGATATTGCAGGATGTGGCCTCTCAGGAGGCAGGTCAGGCTGAAGGGGCTTCTCAGGTTACTCTACTCCCCTCCCTTCCTAGGGTGGTTAGGCCCTCTCCTTCTGTTTCCAAGGCTTCTCCCAGAGGCAGGCCAGGTTTAGCTTCTGTTGGTGTCACTCCTAGTTCAGCAGGGTCTGTGCCCAAGAAGCACATGCTTAAAATGGCAGAAGATTTAATTACTTTGATTAGAGGTTCTTTGCCCCCTCCTGATAAGAGGCCTAGGGTGGAGCCAGAGTTGGGGAGTTTTGAGCAGGTTTCGGAGGTTTCAGAGTCTTCGGCTGAAGACTTGCAGGAGTACTCTCCTTATTCTGATTCTGATGCAGATGATTCGACTCCTTCTGCTTCTCCTCCAGAGGATTTTTCTTTTTCAGAGACTCTTCATTCCATGCGGGAACATTTTAAGTGGGAAGGTCAGGACTTCTCTGATTCCAGGAAAAGGCTTAGGGAATTTTTCCTTTTACCCCAGCATAGGCCCTTGGCTATACCCCCTGTTCTGGATGTTGTGGAAGATGTGTTTGCAGAGGCTTCACTTAATCCTGATTCTTTGCCTCCTGCTCCTGTTAAACCGGATAGGTATTACAGGGTGCCTGAGGCTCATAAATATCTTTATAAGAGTCCTAGGGCGGACCCAGAAACTGTTAGTCAGGGACCTAAGGGTGTCAAGGCCTCTGTTGTAAAAATCCGGTTCCTCCAGATAAAGAGGCCAGAGCTTTGGATAGATGGGGAAAGAAAGTCTATACTTCTTCCACCTTAGCTATGAGGGCTTTGAATTGCCAGTTTCACATGTTGAAATATCAAAACTATCTTCTTTCTCAATTGAAGTCTAAGGTAGATGCTCTGGCGGAAGGCATTGAGTGTAAAGAATTACAAGATTTGGTGCATGTCTCTGAACAGGTGGGTAAGCATTCTTTACAATGTGGTTTTGATGCTGTACAGGCCTCGCCTAGGGTGGCTGCCACTGGTTCAGTTCTTCGCAGGCACGCCTGGCTGAGGGATCAGAATTTATCTGACCATGTTAAGACAAGGATTTTGGATGCTCCTTTACAGTCTGATGTGTTGTTTGGTTCACCTGTGGAGTCAGTCTTGAAGAAAATGGAAGACAAGGCTAAGTCTATGCAGGCTGTTAAAGATTTTTTGCAAGTTCAGCCTCTGAAGTTTAGTAGGAATTGGCCTGCTAAGGGGTGGACGATCCTTCTTATGATTCTCAGTCTAGGGGTAGATCTAGACATGGTAGGGGCAGAGCTCAGAGTTCCTTCAGACCTAGAACAGGGAGTTCGCCTGCACAATCTTCGGTGAGGGCAGGGGCCAGTCCTTTCGTAAACAGGCCCAATGACCTACCTTTCAGCTGCCAGATCCTTCTTGCCTGGCAGCACCTTTGGGAGGAAGGTTGGCACTCTTCAAGGAAAATTGGAGTTTGATTACCCAAGACAGATGGGTATTGGATATCATACACCAAGGTTACAAGTTTTATTTCCATACCTTGCCTCCTTTCAATGGCTTCCTGTATGTTCCTTCTCAGCAAAGACTAGAGGCTCACAAACAAATTTCTCTGCTACTTCAAATAGGGGCCATACAACCGGTCCCTCTGCCAGAAGTGGGCCTAGGATTTTATTCTCGCCTGTTCCTAGTACCAAAGAAGGGGAACACGTGGAGACCAATTTTGGATTTATCTATCCTCAACACATATCTGGACATTCCCAAGTTCAAAATGTTGACGTTACAACAGCTTTTACCTCTGCTGGGCAAAGATCACTGGATGGTGACTCTGGATCTCAAGGAGGCTTACCTTCATGTTCCTATCAGGCTCAATTGCAGGAAGTATCTGCTTTCGGCTGGGACTTCTCATTATCAGTTCTCTGCATTGCCCTTTGGCTTATCTACTGCCCAGAGTGTTCAAAGGTTCTGGCTCCAGTGATAGCTTTCTTCAGGCTAAGAGGAATACAGATCTATCCTTATTTGGACGATTGCCTGATTCTGGCCCAAGAAAAGGACCTAACTTCTTCATCATTTACAGTATGTGATAGCAGTGCTAAGATGCCTGGGGTATTCTGTGAACAAAATAAAGTCCAGTCTAGTACCCTCTCAGGACATGTGCTTTCTGGGTGTGAGACTGAATACAGCATCCCAGATGGCCTTTTGACCCCAGACAAACAGAATCTTTCTTTACTTCCATCAATTGTCTCATCAGTCCAGGCTGACTGCAAGGACAGTCCTTCAAGCCTTGGGGTTCATGGCATCTTGTATTCTGGTGCTTCCCAATGCCAAACTGCATATGAGGAAGCTACAATGGTATCTCAAAATGTATGGACACAGCACTGCCAAGATATGGACACTGTCATTCAGATAATACCTTGCATTCAAAAGGAATTTTTGTGGTGGGCTCAGGAATGTCACCTAAACAAGGGACTCTGTGACCCGGCCAGAGGCGAGTCAGATTCTAACGACAGATGCCTCAGACAAAGCTTGGGGAGCTCATCTAAATGGAAAGTGGGTACAAGACACGTGGCCTGCCAGACTTCAACATCTACATATCAACTTGAAGGAGATGTTAGCAGTCCAATTTGCATTAATAGCTTTCAAGGATTTACTTCTTCCAGGGCAGGTGTTGGTTCTAACAGACAACACAACTGTCATGTGGTACATCAACAAGCAAGGGGAACGATTCTTATCCTCTATGCAGACAAGCAATGATTTTGTGGGAGACTGCTCTCAATTTACAGCTAAATCTTCTGCCGTGGTTTCTGTCGGATGCACAGTACTCCTTGGCAGGTGTGTCGCGCAGGCAAATTTTGGATCCCCACGAGTGGAAATTGGATCCTCATGTATTTCAGAAATTGACAGTGTTATGGGGAACTCCAGACATAGATCTGTTCGCTTCTCCACTGAACTACCAGCTGCCAAAGTTTTGCACAAAAGGTTTCATCCCACAGCTTGGAAAGTGGATGCTCTCTCATTCAATTGGAGCAATCTTCATGTGTATGCCTTTCCACCTCTGCCTCTCCTCCCAAAGGTACTCCTGAAGGTCAGACAGGACAAGCCAAAGATGATTTTAATAGCTCCAGATTGGCCTCGACAGCACTGGTACCCATTACTGAGAAGTCTGGTACGGAGCCTCCATGGCCTTTGCCTTGATTCCACACCTGCTGTCTCAGGAGAACAGTCATTTACTCAATGTCAAGCTTCACTCTCTACATCTAACAGCCTGGCATATTCTGTTTTAAAGCCTGGAGGGTCTCAGCTTCCACAGCAAGTTTTGAATGTTATTTTGGAGGCCAGGAGGCCTAGTACAAGGAAAGTGTACGCAGATAAATGGAGGAGATTTTTATTTTGGAGTACAGCAAAGGAATTTGATGTTACTAAGCCTAATTTAAGTGTGGCTCTTCAATATCTTACTGAGTTACTGGACAAAGGTTTGTCCTTCTCCTCTATTAAGGTTCATGCTGCAGCAATTTCTGCTCACTATGACTGTGACCCATCATTGTTTTCTCTTCCTTTGTTTAAGCAATTCCTTAGAGGGGCAAAGAATATAAGACCCCCACGTAGAGCTCCTACTCCTGCTTGGGATCTCAATTTTGTGTTGGAGAAACTCACTCTACAACCTTTTGAGCCTGCAGCTACTGCAGAGTTGAAATATTTATCATGGAAGACTGCTTTTTTGTTGGCCATTACCTCTGCGAGAAGGGTTTCTGAATTACAGGCCCTTATGGCGGTTGAGCCTTTCTTGATTTTCCATAAGGATAGGGTATATTTGCGTACTAATCCTTCCTTTATGCCTAAAGTGGTTTCTAGTGTGGCTTTAAACCAAACTATTCATTTGCCTACTTTTTATGCAAACCCCCAAAATAAAGGGGAAAAGATTTTGCACACTTTGGATATACACAGGCAGTTGCGATATTATTTGAGCAGAACTAAAGGGTTCAGGCAGTCTCAGCAGTTATTTGTTTCATTTGCTTTGGGTTCTCAGGGCAAGCCTGTTTCAAAACAAACTATTTCTAAGTGGATTGGGTTTTGTATTGCTTTCTGTTATTCCCATCATGGTAAGGAGATTCCAGCTGGGATTAGGCCTCATTCCACTAGGGCTACTGCCACTTCTACAGCTTTTAAGGGGGGTGGCGACTAAAGATATTTTGGAGGCAGCTACTTGGAGTTCAGTGCATACTTTCTCTAAGCATTACCACCTTCCACTTTACTCTAAATCTAGGGCTGGTTTTGCCACTGCAATTTTACAGGGCATTTTGGCAGCTCCTAATGCTTTATAGTTTTGCCATCCTCCCTTACCTCTGCTTTGGGATTCTACCCATATGTAAGGACTGCAGCAATGTGAGATGAAGAACATAGTACAGTTTTGTACCTACCATAAATGTAGATGTTCGAAGATCCACATTGCTGCAGTCCAATTTACCCTCCCTCCTTCCCCTCTGTAGTTAGAGGCGGTTGTGTGGTTTTGGTTGTGAATATTGTGGATAATTGTATATATTGTACATATGATTAGTGCAAGGGTGGTTGGTTGTTTTTTGCTGTCTTTTGGTTTTGGCCTTTCTTTTTAGGGTCTTCTGACATCTGGGGCAAGAAAAGACTGAGGATATGACGTCGGTCATCCGCATTTGTACCCTGATGTCCTGATGTCAGTCTTAAGCGCCTTGACCGACGTCAGCCTAATGCTTTGATATTCGGGCCGACCGAGGACAGCGGACTACCCATATGTAAGGACTGCAGCAATGTGGATCTTCGAACATCTATATTTATGGTAGGTACAAAACTGTACTTTTCCACTGATGACCAGGATTTACCCTTATCTACCTATGAGGATTCTGATGCAGAGAGGACTCTATTCCCTCTGCTTCACCTCCAGAGGATTTCTCTCTTGGTGAAACCTTACATACTCTTGGGGAGCATTTCAGCAGGGAAAGCCAGGATTGCTCTGATTCTAAAAAGAGGCTTCGGGATTTCTTACTCCTGCCCCAACACAGGCCTTTAGCTATCCCCTTTGTACTGGACATTGCTGATGATGCCTTTTCAGAGTCTAGCTTGGCCCCTGACTTCTTACTTCCTGCTCCTAGAAAACCAGATGGATATTACACGGTTCCTGACTCTCAAGTATCAAGTGTGGCTCTAAACCAAACTATTCATTTGCCAACTTTCTATCCAAAACCACAGAACAAGGGGGAGAAACTACTACATTCTTTGGACATTCACAGGCAGTTACACTTCTGTTTGGACAAAACCAAAGCTTTCAGATAATCTGAGCAATTATTGGTAGTGTTTGCTGCAGGAGCACCGGGCAAAGCCATTTCAAAACAGACTATTTCAGAATGGATAGGACATTGCAAACGTTTCTGCTATTCTCACCATGGGGAAACCTTTACCTAGCAGCATTAGATCTCACTCCACCAGGGCAACACACTTCAACTGCCTACCTCAGAGGAGTACCTACCAAGGATATTTTGGAAGCAGCAACATGGAGTTCTGTGCATACCTTCACCCAGCATTGCCATTTGCCTTTATACTCCAAATCCAGAGCTGGCTTCACCACTGCTGTGCTGCAGGGCCTTATAGCCACACCTAATGCCTTATAGAACCAGCCTTCCCTACCTCAGCTTTGGGATTCCACCCAAATGTAATGACTGCAGCAGTGTAACACGATGAACATAGTACAATTTTGTACCTACCATAAATGTAGATGTTCAAGTGTAAACACTGCTGCAGTCCAGGTTACCCTCCCTGCTGCCCCTCTCACTTGCTGGTACATACCTATGCCTTCTACTCTTTACTACCTATGGGGAGTATTGCTGGTAACTGGAAGTTTTTGTTTGCTTTTCTTATGTATGTTTTATTAGCAATTTGAATTGCCTACCTATTTGGGGGCACCTGACATCTGGGGCAAGAAAAATTGAAGAAAATGGCATCTGCTACATCTTGTATATCCCTGTCGCACTGACGTCAGGGAGGAGGCGACAGGAACCGACACCGGACCAAGACTTTGGAACTCAGGCCGACAGGATAACCGCCTGACGGCAGGATAACCCAAATGTAATGACTGCAGCAGTGTTTACACTCTAACATCTACATTTATGGTAGGTGCAAAACTGTACTTTTCATATATTAAAGTATCAGCAGCATATTATTGGATTGCTTAAACAGAAATGTTGATTCCTGACTGTGCTGAAAATAAGGATTTACAGGATTTAATGCATTCTGTTGAGCAAGTTGGGAAACCTACTTTGCAATGTGGTTTTGATTCACTAGAGGCATCTTGCAGAAATGCTGTTACTGGTCTGTACTTAGAAGGCATGCTTGGCTTAAGGGAGCAATCTTTGCCTGATCATGTTAAAGCTAAATTGCTGGATGCTCCCTTAAACCAGGACCGCCCGTTTGGCAACAAAGAAGTAGTAGTACTTAAAAAGATGGAGGAAAAAGCTAAATCTATGCAAACTGTTAATGATTTCCTGCAAGTACAGCCTCCAAGATTTAATAGGCATTGGCCTTCTAAGAAATGGTCCTTTCCTGCCTCTTCCAGGCCTTCAGTCCAAACCCAGAACCAGCGGAACACTCCGGCTTCATTCCCAAGGTACGCACAGGACTAAGCAGTGGGGGCTCCCACTTCCAAAGCAGGGAGTAGTAAGACTCCCTCTTATGGTAAACTGTCTCAATGACTTAACTTTAAAACTTTCAAGCCCTTCTCAACTGACTGCTCCTTTAGGGGGAAAGATTGCTCTGCAGGCAAACAACTTGGAACTCATTACCCAGGGCAAATGGGTTTTAAATATAGTTTCCCAAGGATACAAATTCCACTTCCACACTTTACCAACCCCAAACGGTTGGCTATATCTACCTCTAAATCAGTGGGCAGAGACTCAAAAGCACGTTCTCTCTCTCTCAAGTATAAGGGCTATTCAAACTGTTCCAGAAGAGGAAAGGGGACAAGGTTTCTACTTGAGACTTTTTCTGGTTCTCAGAAAAGACGACTCCTGGCGTCCTATCTTGGATCTCTCTATTCTAAACACTTTTGTGGTGATCCCAAAATTCAAGATGATAACTCTTCAGTTGATTCCTATGCTTGGTAAGGATGACTGGTTGGCAACAATGGATTTAAAGGAAGCCTACTTGCACATCCCAGTCAGGGAATCTTGCAGAAGATACCTACGCTTCAAAACAGGCTTCATGCACTATCTGTTCTCTGCACTGTCCTTTGGCTTATCTACTGCGCCCAGGGTATTTGCAAACTGCCTAGCTCCAGTCATTGCATTTTGCAGACAAAGAAATATTCAACTATACCCATACCTGGATGATTGTCTAATTTGGGCAGAAAGCCACGACATACTATTGAATCATCTGGTGTTTGTACAAAAAGTACTAACTTCTCTGGGGTTACACCATAAACGAAAAGAAATTACATCTGGTACCCTGCCAACAAATTGTATTCCTGGGAGCAGACTTGAACACAACTTCCCAGATGGCTTTCCTCACTCCAGAGAAACAAGTTCATTTAAAGCTTACTTTAAACTAATGGCCACAAAGACCCTGCTATCTGCAAGACCAATACTGCAAGCCTTTGGGGTTCATGGCCTCCTGCATTCTCCTAATTCCATATGCAAGACTGCATATGAGGAAACTACAATGGTATCTAAAATGCCTATGGTGTCAACATTCTCAGGATCTAGAAGCAATGATTGTGATCATACCTTGCCCTACAGTTAGAGGCCTGCCACCAAAACAATGGACTGCCATTCACTCTACCCCCTGCTGCCCAAATCCTAACAGACATATCAGACTATGCATGGGGGGAGGGGGGGGCACTTGGCAGGGAGATGCATTTAGGGCAAATGGAACCCAAGTCAAATGCGCCGGCATATCAATCAAAAAGAAATGTTAGCTGTACAGAATGCTCTGACAGCCTTCAAGGACCACATTCTTCCAGGACAATTAATGGTAAAGATGGACAACAACACTGATCTGAAGTAGTTACTTCATTTGTTCTGCAACCTGTGGATCTCCGATCCGACCGACAGCTTTCCAAGCTTCAAGGTCTGAGCTCCTAGCTCCTCCCCTCTACCCACAATCCCCTCACCCCCACACTACCTCAGATCGTTTTTGCCGCGGCTTGAATCACAAGCATCTTGAGAAGAGCTCCTGAGCTTAGTAGCAGGGAAGTGAATTTTTTACAAGAAATGTTCTTAAAACTTTAACAATTTAAAAAGAAGAGTGTTTCTCTATCCTTTTTTATTTTCAGGATTGCGTTTTATTCAGTTAACCCTCCCCTAGGTGTTTGGGCATGTGAGTGTGTGTGTCAGGAAAATGGCCGAAGGCCATAAAGCTATTTTTTCAAAGTGCACTGGGTGTGGCCATGAGCTTTCCCCAGCTGATGGCCACACTCAGTGCATTATATGCCTGGGGGTTGCCCATTTGTCTTCAGACGGCCAGGTTTGCGCAGCCTTTAACCCCCGGGCTGTGAGGGACAGAAGGAACAGGCTTATTCTGGCGGGATTGCTTCCCCCGGAGGAGGCCTCTTCCTCCTCTCCCTCCAAGGTGCAGGCTGCCCAGGTAGCTTCGGCACCTATGATTCCCTCGACTCAGGCTGGGACTCAACCTCCTACTTCTGCCTTGAGTACGAGGGAAGTTCAGTCTTCTCCTTCTAGGGAAAAGCACAGGGAGAAGCCCAGACACAAGAGGCGAGCCGAGCCTCATCCCTCTGCTCCGCCTTCGAAGACTGTTAAATTGCCTCTGAGGGTGTCCGGACCTTCTCCTTCTCAGCTCCGATCTCCTCCTTTTTCGCTGGAGCCGGAGGAGGAGCTCCTATCACCCTCGAGGTCGTCGAGGCGGCCTTCCAGGCCCGCCTCTACGACCGCCTCTAGATGTACTAGGTCTCTCTCCGACGCCGATATGGACAGAATGATGCGTCGGTTTTTGCAGACCCAAATGCAGATGGGGGTGCTCCTGCCCCCCCCCCCCCACAGGGGGTGAGTGCAGCTTCAATATTTGCCCCGATTTCTCCTTATTCAACCCGGATCCGGGTTTTGGAGTCCTCGGATCCAGGCCCTTTTGGAGCCGGGGTTTTGTCGGTGCCGGTGGCCCAAGCCTTCTCGACGCCGACCATACCCTCGAGTATCTCTGATCCGAGCTCTCGGGGCCGTGGGCCGGGCGTCGGATCCTTTGGAGCGGGTGCATCTTAGGCGCTGCCTATGTCTGAGAGCACCTCCCTTTCGGATCCGATGGCTTCGGCTCCCACCCCGATCCCTATCTTGGAGCCGAGAAGACTGCTCTCGGGGCCGGAAGAGAGTAGTTCTCCCTCTGCATTCGAGGTAGTGGAGAAGGGTACTGTTGAGGTCTTCCAGGTCCCCGACTCGGGCTTTGGATCCTTCCGCTACCTCACTGCATACAGGTCTACCTTCCATCATCCTTCCATCGGGACAGCCTGCTCAGACCCTCCAGTTGGTTCCCTCTGAGGAACCAGAGGCCGTTGACGAGCCCTCTTCTGATAGTCCCACAGAGGAGGTGCTTCGTAAACGGAGGTGTAAAAGGAGGCACATGGACTCCCCAGAGTCCGTCACCACAGATACGGAGTTAGAGGAAAGGGAAGGTTCCCCGAGGTCACACCCCCCCCCCCCCGAGGATGTCTCCTTTGGAGACATCATGGAAATGTTGCGTATTGGGCGGGGGGGGGGGTCTGCCCAAAAACCTTCCTCGGATGAGTCCGTATTTCTGGAGGCGTTTGAAGCAGGCCCATCTACCTCCTGGGTGTCCCCACCGGCAGATCCCCTGGTAGATCTCCTGACTACCAGGGCTTGGCAGGAACCCGACACCGTGGAGCCTATCCCACTCTGGCCGGATAAAATCCTTAGTCCCCCTTCAGATAGGCAGGCTTGGGCCAAAGGGTCTCCAGTTGATGCCATGTTGGTGGCTGCTGCCACTAAGAGAGCTCTCTCCCAGGAGAGCTCCACGGTCCACTCGCCGGACAAGGAGTCCCTGGTGCTGGACCGTATAGGGAAGCGGACCTTTGCTTTAGCAACCTTCTCTGTGAGGGCACTGAATTATATGGCGCATGTCACCAGGCTGCAACGGGATGTGATCAAGGAATACACTGCAGCTCCACCAGAGTCCATGTCGGTCGAGGACAAAACCGTGTTCTCGACTCGTATGGCCACTCAAGTCCATTTCAAATACATCCGTGTGGCTACTGTCTTATGCTACCTAGGGAGCCGCAAGGGCCAGCAGGGCAGGTGTTCTTTTGCGACGCCACGCCTGGCTCCGCCTTTGTAATTTCGCGGAACCTTTCAAGGCGTCCTTTGTGAATGCACCCTTTGACGGTTCTTCGCTTTTTGGCAAGTCCGTACGCGATGCACTAGTCCAAAGCGAGAAGGACGGGAAGACGCTGTCTGCTGTCTGAGTCCGCTTCTCGAGCTCCCAACGTTCCTTCTCAAGAAATCAGAGGGGGCAAAAGAAGCTATGGTTCCACAAGTCTCAGCAATCCTATCCAGCTTCAGACTCCGCACCTTCCAGAGGCAGAGGGCAGGGTGGACGTCGGCCCAGAGGCAGAGGGGGGACCGCGTAACTTCGGGTCTAGGGAGCCTTTCTCCGAAAGACCCGCGCAGCAGCCCTGAGGACTTACCCGACTGTCCAGCTCTGGAGGCAGTCGGGGGGGCATTTAACGAAGCACCTGTCAATGTGGGAGTCCATCACGAACGATCGATGGGTGCTCCGAATTATATCCAGAGGCTACAAAATTCCCTTCCTATTTCGTCCTCCCTCAGGTGGTCGCCTTCCCGATGTCCCATCCAATCAAAGAGAGGCGGCGACCGTAGAGATTTCAAATTTGTTAGGAGAAAGAACCACCCAGCAAGTCCCCCCAGACCAATCCAGATCGGGCTACTACTCAAGGTTATTTTTAGTGTCAAAGACGGGGGATCTCAGGCCCATTCTAGACTTGTCCGTCCTGAACATGTTTGTCCCCAAATAAAAGTTCCGGATGGTCACTCTACAATCTATTCTCCCCTTAATGCAGGAGAACGACTGGATGTGCTCTATAGACCTCAAGGACGCGTACTACCACATTCTGATGGACAGACGTTCCAGGAGGTTCCTCCGCTTCCGGCTAGGGGCCAGTCATTACCAGTTTAGGGTCCTTCCGTTCGGACTCACCTCAGCTCCCAGGGTGTTCACCAAAGTCATGGCACTGGTTGTGGCCCACCTGAGACTTCAGGGCATAAGGGTTTTTCTGTACCTAGACGACTGGCTCCTCACAGCAACCAACAGGCATCAACTTTGTACCGCGAGGGACTATGTTCTGTCTCTTGCCGACAGCTTGGACATTTCAGTCAACATACCGAAGTCTTTAATTCATCCGGTGCAAGCATTAGATTTCATAGGAGCCAGGCTAGATTCACTATCTTCTCTGGCCTTCTTGACCTCGGACAGGCTGTCCAGCCTCTCACTCCAAGTTTTGGCTCTTCTTCGCACCAAAGCTCCGCCGGTGGAATTAGTCCCGAGAGCACTAGGCTTGATGGCAGCGGCTATCTGCCTCTCTCTCTCCATGCTCGCCTAAGGATGCGTATATTACAGTGGACACTCCAAGTTCAATGGTCTCTGTTACTCCACCCATTGAACACTCCCATCCCCCTGAGCAGGGTTTGCATGGAATCCCTCCTTTGGTGGCTTCACTCCCCAGAACTCAGGCAAGGGAGACCCTTTGTGATCCCCCCCCAGGCCACGTTAACCACGGATGCTTCTCGCCTAGGGTGGGGGGGAGCATTGTTTGGGCAGAAACGTCCAAGGTACGTGGACCTTGTCGGGGACCGCATTGCACATAAATGTTCTGGAGATGAGGGCGGTGCTTCTAGCGTTGCAGGCTCTCCAAGACCTTCTACCTGTAGGAACTTTTGCAATACAGACAGACAAGATGTCAGTGGTCTGGTATATAAACAAACAAGGGGGAACCAGATCCTACCCTCTTTGTCGAGAAGCCATGAGAGTTTGGGAATGGGCGATATCCACCAACCATTTTATGATAGCAACGCACATTCTGGGACGATCCAACATTCTGGCAGACAAATTGAGTTGAGTAATTCTCAGTCCTTAAGAGTGGTCTCTCAATCCGAAAGTTGCGAAGGAAATTTTCCACAAGTGGGGTTGGCCTCGCTGCGATCTTTTTGCTACCCGCAAAATGCAGCGAGTTCTTCGCAATTCTTCCCCCAGAAGGGGAGAGCCCCAGAGATTCTCTGATTGATGCGTGGCCTCCCGGTCTACTCTATGCTTACCCCCCGCTTCCGCTCATGGCGAAGTTCATTCAGAAAGCTGCATGGTTGGGGAGCAAAATTATCCTCATAGCCCCATTCTGGCCTTGTCAAATCTGGTTTCCGTACCTGCGGTCTCACAGTCTCTTCTCCCCTTTAGTCCTGGATCCCATTCCAGACCTGATATCGCACCCAACGGGGTGCCCAACACCGAACCTGGTAAACCTCAAGCTCGCGGCTTGGTTGATCCAGTTCCACTAATGGCAAGTACTCCCGGTATCTTGTCACCAGTGAAAACTATTCTGGTAGCGGCTCATAAGCCGTCCACCAGGAAAATCTATAATAGCAAGTGGAAATGATTTTCTATCTGGGCTAACAGCCAAGGTCTCAACCCTTTTACTGTTCCGATTCCTACAGTCTTGGATTTTTTGTCCATGATTTTTGAACAAGGGGCCAGTGCATCAACGGTAAAAGTACAGTTGGCAGCAATATCCCATTTTCATGTGGGAGACTGATTAGGATCTCTAGCGTCTACAAAATTGTGTAAGACATTCTTGCGTGGCGTTTTCCTTTTCAAGCCACCGGTGAAATCTGTGACTCCCCCTTGGGACTTAACCTTTGTTCTGCAAGCCTTAACAAAACCTCCTTTTGAACCTGCAGCTTCTGTATCCCTTAATTTTCTGTCCTGGAAAACAGCATTCTTGGTAGCCATAACTTCTGCTAAAAGGGTTTCAGAGCTCCAAGCTTTGTGCATGAAACCTCCCTATCTTATTTTTCACAATGACAGTGTCTCTCTCAGGACTAACCCGTCTTTTGGTTAAAAAAAAAAAAAAAAAAAAAAAAAAAAAAAGTGGCACCTGTGGCAAATATCAATCAGACTATCAATCTGCCAGTGTTTTTCAAAAATTTTCAAAATAAGGGAGAATACATGTTGCATACACTAGATGTACACAGTTGCGTTTTTACCTGCACAGGACCAAAGACGTTCGTAAGGCTGATCAACTGTTTGTGTCATTTGCTCCTTCATCCATGGGAAAACCTATATCCAAAGTGACACTGGCTAATTGGATTTGTCAATGTATTTCTCAGGCTTATAAGGCATCGGGCAAAACAACCCCATTTAAACTTCGTGCACATTCCACAAGGTCCATCGCAACTTCTGCAGCCTTCTGGTCCAGGATGCTGTTGGACGACATATGTTCAGCAGCCACTTGGTCTTCTGCTCATACGTTTATTTCTCATAAGCTGGACATGATATCGAGAAGCAGGTCCTTTGGCTTTGCGGTGCTTCGGAATATCCTTCCATAGACCACCCAGGTTTCTTCGTTTAGGTAGCTGGGGACTCTGTCCCACAGGTTGCAGAACAAATGAAGTAACTACTTCAGATTTAGAAGTTATGTACTCACCATAACATTCCATCTGAGTAGGTACTTCATTTGTCTGCAACCATCCCCCCTTGCCATCCCCCTAACCAGTATCGGGTTTCTAGGATCTTTTATGATTCTTGAGAATATCTGAACCTGTTTATTACAGGTTTTTCAAGTGATACAGCAAAACCGATCTGAGGTAGTGTGGTGGTGACAAGGGATTGTGGGTAGAAGGGAGGAGCTAGGAGCTCGGATCTTGAAGCTTGGAAAGCTGCTGGTCGGATCAGAGACCCACAGGTTGCAGACAAATGAAGTACCTACTCAGATGGAACGTTATGGTGAGTACATAACTTCTAATTATGTGGCACATAAGCAGTAAGTAACCCACTCATACCCTCTCTGCAGACTAGCCATGGCTCTGTGGAACACAGCCTTGAGCTACCAAGTGCACCTACAGGCTCAATTCCTGCCAGGAAATCTAAATACCCTGGCAGACGATCTAAGCAGAAATGTCATGGACCCACACAAGTGGAAACTGGGACCAAAGACATTCAGCATGTTGATAAACAAATGGGGGAGCCCAGAGTTAGACCTTTTTGCCTCCCCCCAGAACTACCAATTCTGCACAAGGACTCCCCAGAAACATGCTTGGAAAGTGGACTCTGTCCTTCAGCTGGAAAAATCTATCGGTTTATGCCTTTCCTCCTCTGCCTCTCCTCTAAAAAGTACTACTAAAGATCAAACAGGACAAACCAAGAATGATACTGATTGTACCAGACTGGCCACGCCAACACTGGTACCCCCTCTTGTGCAGCGTCACTGCTGGCACCATGGCATCTACCTTAGATCCCTACCCTGCTGTCCCAGCAGAAGGGCCAGATTCTGCACCCTCTGCTTTAAACCCTGAACCTGACAGCCTGACTAATTACCTGATCTTTCCGTTACCATCCTTCAGTAAGTAAGTGTTGGATGTCATTCTGGAGTCAAGGAGGCCTACTACTAGAAAATCTTATGCTGAAAAATGGAAAAGATTCTGTTCCTGGAACAAAACTCGTGGGATAAGCACAGCAGCACCCAATTTACCTCAGATTCTTCAATACTTAACTGAGATGCTTCACAAGGGCCTTTCCGTTTCCTCCATCAAAATTCATGCCTCAACCATTTCAGCTCATTACAGCACAGAACCACCCCTCTTCTCTCATCCACTGCTCAAGCAGCTCCTCAGAGGGGCCAAAAACTTAAGACCACCCAGGAGAGCCCCTACTCCAGCCTGAGGCCTTAACTTTGTATTGGAAAAACTTACTCTACCTCCTTTTGAGCCAGCTTGCAAATGCAGAGTTGAAATTCCTTTCTTGGAAAGCTGCCTTCCTTTTGGCAATCACTTCAGCAAGAAGGGTGTCTGAATTACAGGCCCTTATGGCAGTGGAGCCTTTAATCATCCTAATCATCCTTCATGTGGACAGGATATCCCTCAGGACCAATCCCTTGTTCAATCCCAAGGGTAGTATCCAGTGTGGCTCTTAATCAGTCCATTCATTTGCCAACCTTCTTTTCTAATCCACAGAACAAAGGGGAACGGATACTGCACTCCTATGTACACCGACAACTTAGATTTTACTTGAACGGGACTAAACCTCTTGGGAAATCTGAACAGCTGCTGGTGGCATTTGCTGCAGGGGCAGAGGGGAAGGCCATTTCAAAGCAAACCATTTCTAAATGGATAGGCCATTGCATTCATTTTTGCTATAAGCACCTTGGAAAACCTATCCCACAAGGGATAAGACCACATATAACCAGGGCTGCATCTACCTCTACAGCCTATCTCAGAGGTGTCCATACCATGGACATCCTAGAAGCTGCTACTTGGATTTGTGTACGTACTTTCATCAAGCATTATCATTTGCCAATTTTCTCTAAATCCAGAGCTGGTTTTGCTACTGCAGACTTCTAGGGCCTTATAGCTGGTCTTAATTCTATCTAAATTCCTCCTCCCATTCTTAGCTTTGGGAATCTACCCAAATGTGATTACTGCAACAGTGAAACACGAAGAACGTAGTACAGTTGTGTACACTTAACATAAATGTAGATGTTAGAGTGTATTCACTGTTGCAGTTCTGGTTACCCTCCCTCCAGCCCCCCTGACTTCTTTTGGCTATACCTCTATTCCTTTTTACTATGCTTAAAAGCTTTTGGATGTATTTGATTTTTTGTTGGAGGTATAAACTTCTATATATATTTAATTGCTTCCCATTAGGGGGGCAGCTGACATCTGGGGCAAGAAAAAACTGATGTAATGTCATTGGCTGCATGCTTTATACCCCTGATTACCTGACATCATGGAAGATGACCACAACCGACGCAGGACCCAAGACTTTGATAATCACACCAACTGAGGGCTACTGCAAGCAGATAACCCAAATGTGATGACAACAGTGAATACACTCGAACATCTACATTTATGGTAAGTGTACACAGCTGTACTTTTTTTTTTTTAGTGCCAAAAAGTCAGGGGACTGGAGACCAGTTCCGGATCTTGGCATTCAAAACAAATTTGTTCAACAGTCCAAATTCTGGATGGTCACTGTTTAGTCAATACTTCCTTTTCTAGAGAAAATTGAATGGATGTGCTCAGTAGACCTTCAAGATGTATATTACCTCATAAAGATGGACAAATGCTCAAGAGAGTTTCTTCACTTTCTGATTGGGGCCAGTCCTTTTCAGTTCATGGTGCTGCCCTTTGGTATCACTACAGCCCCCAGGGTGTTAACTAGGTGTATGGCAGCAGTAAGAGCTCACTTGAGACTGCACAGATTCCAGGTGTTTCCATGTCTAGACGACTGGCTCATTACCTTTTCCACCAGACATTATCTACTTCATACAACATAATTCACCCTGTAAAGTCTCAGCTGACTCCTCAGGATATGGAGTTCATAGGAGCTCATTTAAGCACCCTGTCATCTGTAACCTCCCACCGCCTTCACAGATTACAGAAGATAAAATTCCAAATACATTCTACTCTATGCACAAAGTACCATCCTTACTGGTGTTTCAAGCGTTGGGGTCCTTGGCAGCGGCCATCACAAGACCATAGTGACCACAGATGTATCCCAGATGGGGTGGGTGGAGCATTATCTGAGAAAGACCGTCCAAAACACTTGGTGTCCGATATAGGCCTGTCTGCATATCAGCATGCTGGAGTTGAGGGCAGAGCCATTAGCGTTGCTAGCATTTCAGTCTGTCCTTCCTCAAGGATTGATTGCAATCCAGTCAGACAACATGTCTGTAGTCTGGTACATCAACAGACATAGGGAAACCAAATCCTACCCCCTGTGTCGAGAAGCCCTCAGTGTGGCAATGGGCCATTGCCTCTAACCGCTTTCTGATAGCAATGCACATCCCAGGGAGTTCAAACGTGATAATGGACAAACTATGCAGATGCATTTTACTGCTTCATGAGTGGTCTCTTAATCCTGTTGTAGCGAAGATCTTTTGTCACTGGGGCCAGCCTTTCTGCGACCTTTATGCATTACCCTAAAACAAGTCCAGAAACTACTTTGTCCTATTCCCCCCTCAGGTGGAGTCCCTGAGAGATGCTCTTCTCCTTGATTGGCCCCGGGTTTCCTCTGCCTTCCCTCTTTTCCCTTTGATTCCACCCTTTGTCAAGAAAGCATCCAGGTTGTGAAGCAAAGTGAAAGGTCACCCTACTGGTCTCAAGAAATTTGTTTTCCCTTCCTTTGGCCTCCTCTAGTTCACTGTCCATAGATTCTGGACCCAGTTCCCAGACCTTCTGTCTCACCCTCAGGGACTGGTGCATCCCGGTCTTCAAAGTCTCAAGCTAACTACTTGGTTCCTCCAATTACATAGTCGCAAGGCATAATGATATGCTATTCTCGGTGCATAAAAATTTGCTAGCCTCACATAAACCATCCACCAGGGAACTCTACCTCCGTAAGTGGAAGCAATTCTCCATGCAAACTTGTGATAATGGTTTCAACCCTTTTTAGACTCCTGGAATTTCTAGCCATCCTTTTTGCTAAAGGAGCTTCTGCCTCCACGGTTGGTCATTCTAGCTGCCATCTCTAATTTCCATAATGGCTTTGGAGACCTTCCTTTAATTTCGCATAGAGTATGCATGGTCGTCTTCAAGGGAACTACTCTATTAAAGCATCCTGTTCTGCAGTCGCTGGTATTTACCCCCCTTTGAACCAGCAGCTGCATGTGACTTAGTTCCTTTCTTGGAAAACGTTTCTCATACCAATAACCTTTGCAAGATGAGTGTCTGAATTACAAGCTTTATGTTCAAAATCCCCTTACTTCATTTTCCATAAGGATAGAGTTACTCTCTGAACTAATTCATCCTTTCTTCTGAAGATGGTTTCAGAGTCCAACATTAATCAAGTCATAGACTTACTTGCCTGTTTTCTTTCCCAATTTTTCCAGCAAAGGGGATTACTGCCTTCACTTGTTGGATGTTCACAGACAATTATGTTTCTATCTCAGCAGAACTAAAGAATTTAGGAAATCAGAAAAGTTTTTATCCTTTTCTGGCACAATTTAAGAAAATCTGTTTCTAAGGTTACCTTGTCAAAATGGTTTCAAATGCGTTTACATTTATAAGAGAATCTGAAGTTACCCGAGCTGGTGAAGGCACATTCCACCATATCTATGGCTACTTCAGCTGTATTCCATTCTAAGGCTTCCATGAGTGAAATATGTGCAGCAGCAACGTGGGCTACTCCACATAACTGTATTAATCATTACAAATTAGATTTGGTCTCCAGGGGAAGAGCCTTCTATGGTTCTTGGGAATATCTTTCCATAGGGCCACCCAGGATGTAAAGTAGCTGGGGAGTCTCCCAAGAGTCAAGAATACATAGATTGACAACATCAGATAAAGAAGTTATGTTTTACCATAACATTCTGTCTGTGGTGTTGATCTTTATCTATTCTTGGCGTCCCACCCTCTTTCCCCCTCTTGTGGATTCCTTTAGGAGTGGAACCTTGTCCTATGTTTTTTGTTAGGAAGCACCCTGGACATGGCTTCATTTAGTTGAGTTTCCTTCCATTTTTCTGTAAGTCTGCAAACTCAGTCTGAGGTATGTAGAGAGGGGCGTTGTGGGTAAACTCTTAGCTCGAGAGTTTTTTTGGCTGGTGCAAGCTATATAACAGCTGGACTGGTTCCGAGGATTGGAATTGTAACCCAAGAATCAAGAATAGATGGATAGACAACCCAGATGAAATGTTATGGTAACACACCTTTTTCTTTCCTCCTCCAACTCTGGGAATCACCAATATTTCAGGAATACTGCAATAGTGATTTCAGTCAGGACATAGTACAATTGTGTAAGAACTTAGCATAACAGTAAATGTCCTACTGATCACTGTTGCAGTATTCCATCCCACCCTCCATTCCCTCTTCTCTACCTGATTTCAGCCTTCATATTCCTCTTCCCCCTTTGCTTTATCCTTATATCTGTTATATGGGAATGGGGGAGTTTTGATATCTGTTTGAGCTCCACTACTACTAGCAGTCTCCTCTCTGTAGTCTTCAGGCCTCTGGCTTGTAGATGGTCACAAGATGCATAAGTGTGCATTTGTCTGTATACCTCGGTGCGTATGGGCTGAAATCATTTGTCAGACTTGCGACCTAAGGAGGGTAAAGCTTTGGTACCCCAGCTAGACGTCAGCAGTGATTGTCAGGAATACTGTAGGGCATTTACTGTTAAGTTACTACACAACTGTACTTTTTCACATTTGAGACTGATGTTCTTCGTGTTTCACTGCTGCAGTCGTTACATTTGGGTAATCTGCTCGCAGGTTGCCCTCAGTCGGCCTGAATAACAAAGTCTTGGGTCCTGCGTCGGTTGCTGTTTCCTCTTCCATGATGTCAGGTCGTCAGGGGTATAAAACATGCACCCGACGCCATTTTATTCTGCCTTTCTTGCCGCGCGGTGCCTGAAGCAGAAGCAGTTGGCAAGTGCCGGTTGGCAGACTCCTGAAATTTTTGTATTCGAGTTTCAGAACCGAAGTCTTCAAACTAAAGTTAAGTACCTCGTTCGGGAAAGTTTTTTTTGCTCCTTACCGATGTCAGTAAAAGTTAATTGCATTACTTGTGGGAAGCAAATACCTCATACGGATTTTCGTTTGTACTGTATTCCTTGCCTAGGCCCTGATCACAACGTGCCTTGCTGTCGGTTTTGTGTTAAATTTAACCAAAGCACTATTAAGTGTCTGTATATTTTTGCTTCTAAATATTTTGGTTCAAGATTTAACTATCCTAAAATGTCGTTGGTTAGCAATCCGACAACCAGAGTTCACAAAAAACACAAAGAAAAAGACAGTCGAGGTCCAAAACCGACGACGAAGCTTCTCCTAAGCCAGTCCCTGGTTCACCGGTACTCGGTGAGGCGCTTTCGCAGCCCCTGATACCCGCTACTTTTGAGTCGCAGGCCTCTACCGAGACCCATTTGGAGTCCAGTATGCCGCGGGATTTGAATATTGAACCTGTGGATGTCGCTCCCTTGGATGGGTTCAGAGCTGCTCAGCAGGCACCGGCTTCTGAGAGTGTTTTCAGGCTTCAACATTTCTATATTAAACTGACGCCAGCAACAAAAACAAGGTCGAAAACAACTTCTGTGTCTAAAAAACCGATGCATGAGCCACGTGCTCAGGCCCCTATGCCTAAAAAAACAGATGATCAAAATTGCTGAGGAATTAATTACCTTGATCAAGGGTTCCCAACCCCCAACCCCCCCCCCCCCCCTGCTAAGAGGCTTAGGCAAGGCACTGATTTGGAATCTTCAGATCAGGTTTCCATTTCTTCTGATGCCTCTTCTGATCAGGAATTTTCTATTCCACTCTATGAGGATTCTGATGCAGAGGAATCCATCCCATCTGCATCTCCTCCTGAGGATTACTCTTTTGGAGAGACTTTGCATACTTTAAGGGAACATTTTCACTGGGAGAGTCAGGACTTCTCTGAATAAAAAAAAAAAGAGGTTTAGGAATTTCCTTCTTCCTCAGCATAGGCCTTTAGCAATACCTCCTGTATTAAACATTGTTGTGTTCTCGGAATCAAGCATGGCTCCTAGTAAGTCAGACAGATATTACAGGGTTCCTGACTCCCACAAATTTCTTTTTAAAAATCCCGCTGCTGATCCTGAGAATTTCTCAGGGTCCCAAGGGTGTAAAGGCTTCTACAGCCAAAAATCTTACCCCTTTTGATAGAAATTCCAGGGCGCTGGATAGATGGGGTTAGAAGGTTTATACGTCTGCAGCCTTAGCAATCTGGGCTTTGAACTGCCAATTTTCATATGCTTAAATATCAACAGCATGTTATGGGCTTACTGAAACAGAAAATTATGTTTATTTCTGATTGTGTGGAAAATAGTTACAGGATTTATTGCATTCAGCAGAGCAGGTTGGAAAGCATACTTTGCAATGTGGTTTTGATTTCTTGGAGGGCCGCTGTTACTGGATCTGTGATTAGAAGGCATGCCTGGTTCAAGGAGCAAAATCTGCCTGATCATGTTAAAGCTGAGTTGTTGGATGCCCCTTTGCAGCATGATACTCTGTTTGGTAATAAGGCAGAAGAGGTTTTAAAGAAAATGGAAGACCAAGCTAAATCTATGCAAACTGTAAAAGATTTTTTTGCAAATGCAGCCACCCAGGTTCAGTAGGCACTGGCCTACTAAAAATTGGTCCTTTGTGGTGTCCAGCAGAGCCACTCAGGGCAAATCCAGGTGCTCAAAAGGCTCCAGATATCAATCACAGGGTTCTTACAGGTCAAAGCAGTGGGGTGCCTCTACCTCCAAATCTGGAGGATAAAAAGCACAACCCTACAGTAAGCAGTCTCAATGACTTTCCTCTACCATCACCAAGCACTTATCTTTTGGCAGCCCCCTTGGGGGGAAAACTAGCACTTCATGCTCAAAATTGGCAGTTAATTATCCAGGACAAGTGAGTATTAAACATAGTATCCCAGGGGTACAGATTTCATTTCCATACTTTGCCAATTCCAAACGTATTGCCGGATCTGCCAAAAAATCAGTGGGCAGAGGCCCAGATACAAGTCATGTCCCTCATGGATATGGGGGCTATTCAACTGGTACCAGAAAAGGAAAAAGGACAAGGTTATTCAAGACTTTCCCTGGTACCCAGGAAAGACCATTCATGGCGTCCAATACTGGACTTATCGATTCTGAACACATTCCTGGACATTCCAAAATTCAAAATGCTGACTTTACAACAGCTACTGCCTATGCTAGGCAAGAATGCTTGGTTAGTAACTCTAGACTTGAGGCATACCTGCATATCCCAATAAGGGAATCATGCAGAAGATACCTCTGCTTCAAAGCAGGTTTTTTGCATCATCAATTATCTGCACTGCTCTTTGGCTTATCTACTGCACCTGGGGTCTTTACAAAGTGTAAAGAAAACCAACATCTGCTGAATACGAAAACCACCAAAGAGAAAAACAGGAACTGGATGCACTCAAGTTTATTCTGGTACCTCGGCTTCCACAGCCTTCAAAGGAATAACCTTTCCACAGCAAATGCATCTTTTTATATACAAAATTCCTTGATTAGTTAATTGAATAATTGTGCAATTACATCATTCACACTGTTTCAGAAAAAGGGACCATACATTTAAATACTGATGCATAGACAAAAGGGAATATTTATACAAAGACAAAGTGTATAATACATAAAAGCAAAGTTTTAAATAAATACCAATGCCTCAAAACTCAAATAGTCAAGTTCATTTCCAAATTTAAGCCTTTTGGTTTTAAGGTACCAAAATTTAAAATGAACATACTTTCCAATTTTAACAGCTTCTGTAAAAAATTCCCAGTATTATAAGTATCAGGTCTGGCCAATGCACAAAAGAACAAGGTATCCAATTCCCCATTATGTGAATTGTTGAAATGCTCGGAAACTGGGCTTTCCATCCTGCCATGATGTAATTGCACAATTATTCAATTAACTAATCAAGGAATTTTGTATATAAAAAGATGCATTTGCTGTGGAAAGGTTATTCCTTTGAAGGCTGTGGAAGCCGAGGTACCAGAATAAACTTGAGTGCATCCAGTTCCTGTTTTTCTCTTTGGTGGTTTTCGTCTTTACAAAGTGCCCGGCACCAGTAATTGCATTCTGCAGACAAGCATTCAAATTTATCCTTATCTGGACGATTGTCTCATTCAAGCAGAGGACAAGGACACTCTTCAACATGTGGCATGTAAAAAGACTTCTAGCATGCCTAGGGTACACCATAAATGAAAAGAAATCACAACTGGTACCCTCTCAAATAGTTGCATTCCTGGGTGCAAGCTTGAATACAACTGCCCAGATGGCTTACCTCATGCCAGACAAAGGCAACTGACAACATACTTCAAACGAATGGCAACAAAAACCCAGTTATCTGCAAGACAAATTCTGCAGGCTTTGGGGTTCATGGCATCATGCATTCTACTAATTCCATATGCGAGACTGCATATGAGGCAACTTCAATGGTACCTAAAAAGTTTATGGAGTCAGCATTGTCACAGCCTAAAAACAATGATCCCTCTCATTCCCTGCCTACAACAGGAGTTTCTTTGGTGGGCAGAGACATGTCACAAAAACAAGGGACTGTCATTCACTCTACCCCCTGCCACCCAAACACTGACTACAGACGCATCAGACTATGCTTGGGGGGCCCACCTGGCAGGTAGATGCATTCAGGGCAAATGGAGCCCAAACCAAATGCATCTGCATATCAACCAGAAAGAAATGCTAGCTGTTCAGAATGCTCTGACAGCCTTCAAGGACTTACTTCATCCAGGACAACTATTGATAAAGACGGACAACACCACAGTTATGTGGTACGTAAACAAGCAGGGGGGGGGTACACATTCCTACCCCCTTTGCAGACTAGCCATGGCCTTGTGGAACATAGCTTTGACTTGCCAAATACATCTCCAAGCTCAATTCCTGCCAGGAAAGCAAAATACTCTGGCAGATGATCTAAGCAGAAATCTTATGGATCTGTACAAATGGAAACTGGATCCACAAATCTTTAGCATCTTAACACAGAAATGGGGGAGCCCAGACATAGATCTATTTGCCTCTCCCCAAAATTTTCAGTTGGACAAATTCTGCACAAGAGCTCATCACAAAAAAGCATGGAAAGTAGATGCTGTATCCTTCAGCTGGAAAAACCTATCAGACTATGCCTTTCCCCCTCTGCCTGTTCTCTCCAAGGTCTTACTAAAAGTCGGACAGGAAAAACCAAAAATGATCCTAATTGCTCCTTACTGGCCTCGCCAGCACTGGTAACTGCTTCTAAGGAGCATGTCACATCTTCCTCCATGGTACTTGCCTCAAATACCTCATCTACTGTCTCAGCAGAGCTGTCAAATTCTGCACACACTGCTCCAAACTCTGAATCTTACAGCATGGTTAATCAACTAATTATTCAAACCACACCTCTCAGTAAATCTGTGATGGATGTCATTTTTGAAGCCAGAAGGCGTAGTACTAAAAAACATACGCTGATAAATGGGAGAGATTTTGTGCTTGGAACCAAGTACAAGGAATAGACACAGCAAAGCCCAATATTCCTCAGATTTCTCAATATTTAACTGAGATGCTTGACAATGGCCATGCTTCTGCCATCTCGGCTCATTACAACACAGAGCCTCCCCTCTTTTCTCATCCACTGCTTAAACAGCATCTTAGAGGGGCCAAAAATGTAAGGCCTCCCAGAAGAGCATCAACTCCTGCATGGGACCTCAATTTTTTGCTGGAAAAACTCACCCTGCCTCCTTTTGAACCAGCAGCTACTGCGGATATAAAATTTCTATCTTGGAAAACGGCCTTTCTTTTGGCAGTCACTTCAGCAAGAAGGGTTTCAGAACTACAGGCTCTCATGGCAGTGGAGCATTTCATTATATTTTACCCAGACAGGGTGTCCCTCAGGACCAATCCTTTTATCCCTAAGGTGGTATCCAGTGTGGCTCTTAACCAGACCATTCACCTGCCAACATTTTACCCAAATCCGCAGAACAAGGGGGAGCAGATTCCGCATTCGTTGTACACAGACAACTAAGATTCTACTTAAACAGGAGGAAATCTCTAAGAAAGACTGAACAACTGGTAGCATTTGCTGCAGGATCAGAGGGGAAGGCTATATCAAAGCAGACGCTTTCTAAATGGATAAGCCACTGCATTCGTTTTTGCTATTTGCACCATTGTTAACCTGTGCCCAAGGGGATCAGATCACATTCCACCAGGCTGCCTCTACTTCAGCAGCTTTTCTCAGAGGGGTCCCAACCAAAGACATTCTAGAAGCTGCTACTTGCAGCTCTGTTCATACCTTCACAAAGCATCATCATTTACCTCTCTTCTCCAAATCCAGGGCAGGCTTTGCCACTGCAGTCCTGCAGGGCCTTATAGCCGCTCCTAATGCTGTTTAGTTCCATCCTCCCATCCATAGCTTTGGGATTCTAACCAAATGTAATGACCAACAGTGAAACACGAAGAACGTAGTGCAGTTGTGTACACTTACCATAAATATAGATGTTCGAGTGTATTCACTGTTGCAGTCCAGGTTACCCACCCGCCATCCCCCATTCTTATACCTTTTCTTTCCTTCACTATACTCAAAAGCCTTTGTGGTGTATTTGCTTTTAGGTGAAGGTAAAGTTTTCTCTATAAATGCATCTATATATTTACTGTTTATATATATATATATATATATATATATATATATATATATATTTTTTTTTTTTTTTTTTTTGCTCCCCATTTAGGGGGCACCTGACATCTGGGGCAAGAAAAACTGAATAAAATGGTGTCGGCTGCATGTTTTATACCCCTGACGTCATTGAAGAGGAGACAGCAACCGATGCAGGACCCAAGACTTTTTTTTATTCAGGCCGACTTGAGGGCAACCTGCCAGCAGATTACCCAAATGTAATGACTGCAACAGTGAATACACTCTAATATCTACATTTATGGTGAGTGTAAACAGCTGTACTTTTCATTCAGCTTCCTTAAATCCAGATTCCCAGCTACCCTCTCTGGAAAAAAACTGACTTGGTAATACAAGGTTCAGGAAGAATTAAAATACCTGTAAGAAATCTCTGTGGTGGACACACTGATTGTCTATTTGGAGGGCCAGTAATTCAGTCTTGTGTCTCTAATACTGAACAAGACAAAGAGAAGAATCATGAACCACTGCAAGAAAAGGTGAACTCTTAACCATCCTAGTGTTCCATATCATTTGCCAGATGCACATCAGGGTCAAGTTCATGGGTAAATTGGGACCTCAGGAACCATGCATTTAGAGAATGATATAAAAGAAAAAATTGCCACACTGACTCAGATAATTTTCAAAGTTAGCAAGCATGCAGTAAAGTGCAGTTGCATACAGTGAATGCCTGCAGCTTGAGCACCAGCCTCTGGGATAGTACTGAGGTATCTTACATGGATCATTTTTCAGTCCTTACTAGAGAACATTGAGGGATGTCTTTAGATAAAGAATTTTCTTTTGGGAATCCTCCTCTGAAAATGTTCAGATACGTTGAGGAGAGAGAGAGAGGCAAGATCATGGAATCGGTCAAGCAGCTGTTCCATCTCCCAGTTCATAAATACTAAAATAACTACCCCAAGAAATCTTTGTTTCTATACAAGGAACAAATGAAGGCTGGTCAGTGCAGTCAAAATAGGAAGTTTGAAAAGAGCCATGGCAAGATAGCTAAGTACAAGGGAGGCTGTTAGGAAATTGATGTTGCTAATGCTGCAAGGACTGTTTCTCTGGTGGTTCAAGGCAGCCCTTTTAGTCACCCCAGACTTGTATACCTGTTTTTCTTTTTTTTTTTTCAATAATAATTCTTTATTTTTCTTTTTTTCTAAATGTTAATACAGTACTACAACATATTTACAATATATACATGAATGCTTCCAACAGTTACATAGTCATTATACATAAATATATACTTCTAAATAGATATTACAGAAAGAGAATAAAAATCTAGTATCAATATAAGGCTTATCTATAGAAAACTCCATAATTAGTCTGTACTTCCCGGAGAAAAGTGGATTGGAACCTTAAGCTAAGACAATATTAAAGATTTGCTCCCATATTTTTGTATTTACACTTTTCTTATGATCATTAATTAATAATTTGTGTGCTAAGATATGTTTTATCGCTACACTCTTGAACTTTTCCCATGAAGTCTGGGATGGATTCAACCAATTTGTAGCTATATACAGCTTCATTAACAAAAAAATATTTACGAGTATGATCCTTTGGGATCTATCCAAATTAGTTGGTGGAATATGCAGAATCATAAACTCCCAAGAAAGTGTAGACTGTTGATATCCCATTTTTTGTAGTTGGAATGTCAAAGAATTCCAGAGTTTAAAAATACATTTACTACTCCAGAACATGTGTAAAAGGTCAGCTGTTTGATCTATACAATATGGGCATTTGGGTGAATTTTTTGAGTTAAATTTATGTAAAGTGAGACGCGTATAATACGCATTATTAAATATCATCAACTGAGTAAATAACTTTTGAAGGGACACTGATTTTAAGGTTAAGTTAATTGCTCTCACTATTTTACTATCTTCAATCGTTAACAGTATACCTGTTTTTCATATCCCAGTTCATCTAGACATGGGACAATTCCTCCAAATTCAAGTTGGAAAAAGGTCTTGCATTTCACCTCTCTTCCTTTCATATCACCACCACATAGTTTTTACTTGTTTGGTAGCCAAAGGGGCAATTGTCTAATCCTACTTGGATGGATGATCATCTTTTCCAAGCATTACCTGAGCATGAGATGGAAATGTCCATGGTCCTAGCAATGTCCATCCCTGCTGGGCTAGAATTTTCCTTTAGCCTGCCAGTGTGTGGTTTGGAGCCTTAGATGGTGTACTGGTGGCACTACTGGATACAGAAAAGGTCATTTTTCAAAGTCCCAGAAGAGACCACTTATGCTGAAGCCCCTTTTCTCAAAGCTACTACTTGTAAAGATTGAGAGCTATATGCCACATTTCAGAATTCATTCTTGCAATCCACCTAGTCGGATAACACAAGAAAATCTGTTTTTACTTTGAGACTATGGCTATAACACTGCCACCTTTCTTCTAGTGGATTCTGCTCATACTTAGTTATGTGGAAGAGTTATTTTGGTTAGCTAGGATAGTGGACATCAACCATGACAACTTCCCAGTGGTGGAACAGACTTTAACCATGGATTTCTTGACCTTTGGAGATTATTTTGCATACATCAGTGCGAGTGGAGCTTTGCAGTAGGATTATGCTAGACAAGCCTATAAATGTGAAATAATGCCCTTAAGTTTTGTACTGTGCCCATTCAGGAACAAGTTCAGACTGGATGCCATGACAGTAGGACTGCACTCAGTCCCAGCAGCCATGCAGACTAGGTATAATTATGTGGTAAGCAACAGTTTAGTGAGAAATTCCCCTGCGAGAATATCTGCATTCTCTTTGGTCAGCATATGTTTTACAGACAAACTGAGTAGACCTTGGATAAAAAAAAATATGAATGGAAACTAGACCCTCAAGTACTTTGGGACTTCTCCAAAAAGCTGGAACTCCTACTGCTACCCTTTTTTGCTTCAGGAGAAAAATGACCTTTTGTTCCAGGCTCTAAAGTCCAGAGGCCTTCAAGCTAACCTTTGAAGGTGGTTGTGCTGTATGACTCCCCTTCCCTTTTCCTTTTTAAAGTATACCACAAAAGGTAAACTTAGATGAGAATACTGCTGTGCACCCCTTGTTGGTCTAGCAGTTGTTTTCCACTTTTCTTCAATTGGTAAGAGGTGCCTAAAGCTCATTGCAACCAAGTGCGCCTCTAAGTGTTTCAGCAGTTACCTCCTACTGCACCTCTAGGCATCAAATATTGCTTGGTCATATTTTCATTAATGATTCCAAAGCCATGGTATATACAAGGTATCAGAGTACTTTATCTTGAAGCATACATGATGGCAAACATAATATTTTCGGTATTTGTCCTCTGTCAATGAGTATTTGTTAGAACGGTCAGGCGATAACTTATTTTTTTTAAAGGCTCAAGGCACACCTACTGGGAGTTAATGGTACTCACTCAAAAGAGCTGTACTGGAGGGAATCCAGAGGAGCAGGGTTTTGACTCATGAAAAAGGATCCTAGATGCACTCTGACCCAAGGACCTTAAGGGTTAGTAGCACGGATTCCTTATTTTGTGGATCCCTTTAATTTGATGCCATTCAGGGGCAGTTTGTGAAAGTGTTGCAGATATTACTGGAGCCAGAAGACCAGATACATGGATGTCGCACCTGGCTAAGTGGTATATTTTTTGTGTGGTATGCATTGAGGATTATTTCTCCCAAACTTTGCCAGGAAATACAGATTCTACAGTACCTGGTGGAGCTTCTAGCCAAGCGTCTGCTGTATATTTCTATCAAAATACAATTATCAGGCCACATTACTACATGAAGCAGTTTTCTAATGAGGTCTTCCTTCTGAAACTATATAGGAAACTGATTATTCCTCCTTGGTATTTGAACTTTGTGTTCCAAAAGCTGTACTTTTCAACCCAGTCTTTCAATGCTGTTTAATTCTGTCCTGAACAAGTCTGTTAATAGCAGTTCTCTCAGCCAAAATGGTCTCTGAGCTCCAGACCATCATACAAAAGGTGCCTTGTAATTTTCTACAGGGATAAAGGTAAGTTCCTGCCTAAGGTCTTGTTTGAGCTACCAGTGAGCCAAACTGTCCAACTGCTAACCTGCTTTCCTTGCCTACAAAACAGTGAAGAATATCTTGCACCTTCTGGATGTCCACCTTAACAACTCTGGTATTATAGGTTCATATGTGTGTACTAGGCTAAAGGCCCTGGAGTCTTTACAAGCCTAGCCCATAGAAGTGCCCTGGCATTGTGCAGCCCGAAGTTGGTTCCCAATACCTCTATCAAATAGAGCCACTGGAGTGATCCCTGGGGTGAACTTTCTATTATCACATCCACTCATCAAGATTCCTCTGGAAGAGTTTCAGTGAGGTGCTCTGCTTGACATGTATGGTAAGGCTTTTCCAAAGCGTGAACAGGCTCTGGGTTATGAACGTGTCCCTCCAGTATGTTCTGTTTGTTGTGGTAATGAGACTGAGTTCTCTGGAGTGTGTGGTGTGGAGGGATTGGGATTTCTTTATATGTAATATTTCTAACGGAGCTGGATCAGACATGGCTTTGCAAGTTGAGCAGAGATCGCCTCTTAGTAGAAGATACGAGACAGAGAATAGCTGAAATGTTTTTAGTCTGTCCATATAAGACATGTTTAAGGCCTAGGATTATCTTCGTGAGGTACTTTTTGTGGCCTCTGCAGCTGTTGGAGGTATCTAGTGAGGTATATGCTAAATGGGGCATTATACTCTGGTCTAATGAGGGAAGAGCGAGAGAAATAACCTCTTTCTTCATGGATGCAAAACTCTTGGTAATGAGATGTGCCACACACAAGGGCTTTCTGACCACAGTGGCAATGTGGTGGTAGAAGTGGTATGTTGCAAGAAAGAATATTGTTAGACAGGCCGAATAGCTGTTTGTCTCCTACATGTAAAGGAGGGATGATGGGTACTTTGGTCTCCAAACAGTATCCAAATTGCTGGAAAATTAATTTTTTTTTTGCTCTCATTTCAGCAACAAGTCTTTCAAGTGATCAGTCTGGGTGTATTCTAGCAGTGTGATAACGGACTGCAGCCTTTCTGAAAAAACATTAACTGCAGTTATAGGCTGTGTTTGTCCGTACATTTCCCAGGCACCACAAGTGGGACATAGGAAGCAGACTGAGGTTCAGCGAAGTAGTTCTGCACGATAGTCTCTGACCTCTTTACTTGGGCTATTTCTCCAGCTCTATTGTTTTTCGTAGTGTATGGAATACAGTTGCAGCAATGATACCTAGGATGGATACAGTACAGTTGTCACCATAATAGCTGTTTGAGTCATTAATTATTCCGCTCCTATAAGTTCCTTGTTTCAACTGGGCGTGGGGGTGGCCTGTTATATTATTAATTTACATTTGTTTACAGGAAAATTCCAACTGGACATGGGTCCATTTTCAGTGGAGGCCCGGGGAGAAAAGCTCCAATTATCCTGATATATTATATTCGTTCTTGCACCATTTCTTATGAATACATTCTAGGGCATGAGTCTGAGTGATCAAGGTTATAAGGGGTTCTCAACATGATGCTCTGAGTGTTTTGTTTTGACAAATGACCTGAAATAATAATGTAATAGCTGCAAACTTCCCTGTGGGGCACATATATGCTTTAATACTCTTCCCCCAGTTAAAAACTTGTACTGCAGCAGTGATTTCCTGTAGCAAACAGTGTAGTTGTATGAACACTAACCCTAAGAGTAAACCTTAATAGAGTTTTGATTATGGTTGTCTTAACTAGAGATGTTTGAGTTGGGTCACCAGAATACAAATGTGGACTGGCTTTTTGCCAACTGCTTTAGAAAGGTAGCAGGTGGAGACTGGCTAAGTACTGCTATTCCCTTCATTTAAAAGTGGCTAACACTGTACTTTTGTGTACTGTCTGGAAGATGTTGAAACAGAATTCCCAAGGACTAAACAGAGCAGGCCCTTAAGGTTTTTAAATACCAAGGGCTAGGGGACACGCTTGTAGTAGCTTTATTGTTTGTTTACCAGTGTAGAACAGATTACAAGTGACCTTTTTCTGACCCAGCACAGGTTACATGCAGAGTAACAGAAAAGTATACACTTGGATATGGTTAAAGTGAAACATTCTACTATAAATTAAAGGTTAATGTGTAACATTCAAACAATTAAATAGTCTGGAAAGTGACAGTTTGTGCATATATACCAAAGGTAATACGACTAATACGACATTTGGAGGAAACAGTTGCACAAGTTAGAGGAAAGGTAGAAGTACAGGAACGGAACTAAAGATGGAACAGGCACTATCAGCGAACATTCTAAGTTTGAGAAAAAGTCGACCTCTGCCTTTGGACATTGGAACATTCAACAGAAAGACGACATCTGTCACCAGTCCTCATGCATGAGAAGACGTACTTTGGCATTGTTCCCTACTTGGTCATTTACATTTATGATGAGTGTACCCATGCAGTTGTACTTTTTAATAGATTGGAATCTTCACTTCTCCTCTGTTACAGAAGTATTTGATTTCATGATTTAAGAATTTCACCAGAGGAACTGTCTTAAGAGTCTCAGTACTGTAAGGAAAATTTGTTACACAATTTTCATGATGAAATGCTAACATTTGTTTGTTGCACATTTTTTTGCTCCTGTTGGATGCTGATTATTGGCTTCCTCTTGACCAGTGGACCACTTTCCCATCACCAGGGCTTAAATCTGCTGAGAAGAGGCCATCATATAGGCAGCCTTCAGGTGTGGTTTGACATTTTACTTGCTGATCTTAAACCCCTGCTCACACACAGGAAAGTGCCATCAGTGGTCATGTGTGAGGCTGATTGCAGAGGCCATCCCTTGGCTCCTGCATGTGATCCCTCCCAGCTGTAATCTGCCCCCCCAGGAAGCAGAAGTGGTTTCTCTAGTTTTAGTTTTCACCAGGGAAGTAACACCAACATTTTATTCCTCTCCCTACTTCTAGGAGAGATGAGCAGGCTACATCATTCACTCCTCCTACCTGCCTAGCTTCTCCAGTGCAAATTCTGGGCAGCTAATTGAACCCTAGTCAATTGAGTTGCAGTAATGGCTGTGTTGCACTACTTTACAGAGATGGGGTTTACTAGCATATGAGGTTTTCATAATTTGAGAATCAACTTTGTCTTTAAAGGCAGACACAGGCAGAACTGTTAGTGTACCAAAGGGGTATAGTAGTGGCCTAAATCATGTCATTCAAATGGCCAGAGCAGTACCTTGGTAGAATACCACCTGTGCCAACAGTTAATTGTGAATTCAGAACATCGCAGAGATAAGAATTTCACTTCTTGGGTCAAATGGATGTCAGCCAGTGGTCACAGTAAGGCTGTATTTGGTAGACTGCAGAGTTTGTTCATGATTAAGCACAACTGCCAAGTCTCCCTCCATAATATGACTTCTTAGGTACAGGCTGTTAAACAGGAAAACTGGGTACCACCATTCAGCTGATGGTGGGTCTCTGTATGTCAGGACTATAATCTGGTACATTGGTGCCTTGTCTGACAGGCAAGATGATCCATGAGCCATGCCACGAGGTGCACGTACCAGTGCTAGCTAGTGCTGTTCTGATCAGAGAAAGTCCATGTGTGGTCTGAGATCACATGTATAAAATCAGACCTCATCCTTTGCTTAACCCATATATATATATATATATATATATATATATATATATATATATATATATATATTCAGTATGTCAGTTTTCGGTGCTGTTGTGCAAGGTGGCAAGGCTACATAACATATTTTGTCCTGGTTAGGTCAGCATGATGCATCGTTGCAGGCCAGTGAAATACCAGTGTATGTATTTGTTAGAAAAAATTACTTAGATTGTCCTCATCCCCTCCCTCTCCAAAGGTCATTGGTGACTTCATTTTCTCAACTTTTGTGAGACTGCGTAACAGATGGGCTCTTGCTTCTCTTTTTGTTTGAGTGTTTTCAGCTACTTCAACACTAGGTCCTGGAATTCTCTTTCCCTTGAAGCTAGCTTTTGTTCATATTATTCTGAAAACCATAAAGGATCCCAACTCTCTTGCCCTCATTTGGGAGACTTCAATTCCTTTCTCAGCTTACGTAATTGCCAATTATGCCTTTTGTCCCAGTGATATTTTTCTCTGTATTCTCCTTAGTGTTTTGTCAGTGTGATTTCTCAAGGTTTACAGATGCAGGGAAGTGTTTTTTTCCCACACCAGGAATGATCCTCCTTTATTTTACATTTTTTCCTTAAAAATGTATTATCCCTTGACAGTTTCCTTTAGTTCCTTATAGGAAGAAGGGAAATGGGAGAAAGGATGGGGCCGTCTCTTTCAAGATGGATGCAGGTATGATTTGTGGGGGCCTTTCTGGAAATTAGCTGTACTGTGAGTTAAGCAGGCTGCTGATTTGTTTTCATTGTCTAGAGAATAGTAGATTAGCAGTTTCTTATTCTTGTTTGGGTAACTGGTTCCCTTCATTATTGGGTGTTCCACCCGCTGTCTCAAGTGCAGTTGAGGCTACTCCTCTTTAGAGAGTATCTGTCTTTAGTACTTGCTTGATTTACCTTTGATAGCTTAGTTACTACAGCTATTTGGGCATTGATGCTCCCTCCTCAAGCAAATTATGGCCTGTGATAGACCTGATACAATCATTGGTTCCTTCCATCTTGGCATTGCTTGGGAATTCAACATTGCCATAGTGACTGACAAAGGAAGGTGCTTTGTTAGAAGATGGAATCTGATGTCAATTTTCATTCAATCCTCAACTAATGGGTTTGTGTACAACTCTGCCATTTTACTAGCTCTTGGCTTCCGAAAACTCTCTAGCTTCTTCCCTACCCATAATGCATCAACCCCCTAACATCTCTCAAATCTCATTTGCCGTTTTCGCATCTAGACGTGGTTGCTTCAGCCCTCTAGTAATGAGTGGGAGACCAGTCTTTTCCTTATATTTTCCTTATCAAACAGCTTAATTGTTAAATTTATATTTTTTCTCCATAGCTGTAATCTTAAGCTCCTTTCATATACTCTGTGTGTTTTACTTCCTACCAGTGTTGGTAGGCCTAGTTTCTTTCCATACCTTTTCACATTTTGTGTGCTCTAATTTTACCATTGTTGGAATTTTCTTTCCTTTCCATTAGACTTGTAATTATTTTCTGTAACATTGGTGGCACTTTACTTTTCTGTACTTTACTAGTTTTTTGGGGAAAAAAGCTGTTGTATATATTTGATCATTTATATTAAGATGTCCCAAAAAGTTCCTTTGGTATTCAAAATGTGAGAAGTGTGGACACAAATTGCCTCTCTGCCAGTTCTCTGTGTTTATTGCTTAGGCCCAAATCATTAAAAGATAGATTGCAGCATTTACAGCAAGTTTAATCATCGTGCTCTTGCAGACAGGAGAAATTAATATTAATGGGTTTGCTGACCCACCTCTTTTTCTGAAGCCATCACTGGGGCTTAATGCCTCAAACAGAAAGCTCAAGTGCCCATTGAAGAGGTCTAAACATTGAGTCTTCTTCCTCTTCATCAGAACCTCCTAAGAAAATAAAGGAATTGGATCTGAAACTTGTTACAATCTGACTTCTGATGTGACAAAATCATTGGATGCTACTGTCTTGGATCCTAAGCCTCTACTCAGGACCACATAGACCCCCAGAATGGATCCATCCAGCACCATCTAAATTGCCTTCCCCTTTTTTGGAAAGGTACTCTGTCTCCATCCCTGGTATCTTCTCATTCTTCCAGGAGTTTTAGTGAATGTGGTTAGAATGAGGAATTTCTCATGGTACAAATTCAGATGGGAGTTCTTATGGATCCTCCCCCTTCTGATCAAGAAGCACGATCGTCCACTACTCTATGCATTACTGTGCTTTTCACTAATCCCGCCTATTTCAGTCCTCTGATCCAAGCTTTCCAGGTCCATCTGGTTCTGATCTGAAGGAAAGGACTTTCTTTGGATCCAAGTACTGCTGAGTGCAATGGCTCCAACATTTTCTGAGCTGGATGACTCCCTGAGTTGAAACATCCCTGCTGGATACAGGAGGCTGGAGTCTACTTGGAGGTTTTCTGAGCCATCCCTTCCTTTCGGAGCTTCAGCACTGGACATCACACCTGTGGATTCCACATTGGATGGGTTATTCTTGAGAAGAGGGAGATGATGGGCCAGAAATGTGCTTTCTGTGCTTCTTTGTCTTCCTTCTCTCTGGAGATCTATGTTTGAGGTTGTGAAGAATATGTTATCTGCTCCAGCAGGGACAGATGGGTCCTACCCACTCGGATCCACCTTCTACTTCTCATATGACTTTGTACCATGGGCCTCAACATTCTACACCACAGGGAGAGCAGATTCAAAGCTTCTAAGCAACCCAGCAGAGTATCCTAATATCTTCTGATAATTCACCGGATCACTGAGGAAGCCCCTAGGAAGAGGAAGTGCAAAAGACACTCTTGACTCTCCAAGAGTTGGTCACCGAGGATGCTGACTTGGATGGAGAGGGGTCCTTAAAATCATCATCCGATGACATCTCATTTGGTGACATGCTTGAAATCTTTAAGTAGAGGGATGGATGGTCTTCCTAAGACCCTTCTCCGGGAGTAATCAGTATTTCTTGAAGCCTTTGGAGTTTGACCAGTCTACCGCCTGGTTTACTATGCCCGCTAATGAGCTCATTGACTTTGTCTCTAGGTGGGAATGGAAAGAATCTGATGCAGTTGAGCCAATTTTCGAGGCCACACTCTGGCTCCACCAATAGGCAGGAAATATTTGGGTAAAGGGATGCCAGTAGATGCCATGGTTGTGGCGGCAGCTGCAAAAAAGGAACTTGCAGAGCACTGTTCCACTGTCTATCCTCCTAACAGAGTCTAGGGCAATGGACAAATTTTTGAAGTGTGTTTATGCTTCAGCAACTTTTGCACTCAGATCGATGAACTATCTGACACATTTTGCAAGGTTTCAAAGAAATTTGATTAGAGTTATTGAAATCTTACTGGAACTGAAGCTGCTGTGGCTCAATCTTCAGTAGTCTTAGTTGGCTAACCTACAAGTTTATTATCTAATTTGTCCATGAGGCTCATCTCACATGATGAGGAAGGCACCTCAAGGGCCGCAGGTTCAGGCATTTCCGTAAAGAAGCATGTCTGGATGCACCTTCTCAGATGAGCTCCACCAGCACTCCTGAGGAGAGGTCTGACTGTTACCCTCTGGAGGCAGTTGAGGGATGCTTGCCTCTGCACCAAAGAGCCTGGCTGCAACAAAAGTTTCCTGGGTGTAGAGAATTTTATCCAGAGGTTATACCATACCATTTTCCCAAATCCCACCTACAAAAATGAAAAGAATCCCCAATGTTCCACCCAATCTGATGGGGAAGCAGCAGCATTACGAAAAAGCTGCTAGGAGATAGTCATCCAAGAGATCCCCGAAGACTAGAGAGGATCCGGGACCTATTCAAGGTTGTTCCCGAGACCAGTTTGGATCTCGGCAAACTCAGTCAGTTTCTGCAGTATTCAAGTTTCTTGGATGGTCACAGTTGAATCCATTTTGACTCTGCTGCAAAAGGGCAATTGGATGTGCTTGACAGATCTTCAGGATGCATGCTACCACAGGTATGAACAGGTACTCCAGAAGATATCTGGGAACCAGTTATTACCAGTTCAGAGCACTGCTGTTTAGTCTCACCGCAGCCTCCAAGGTGTTGACCAAGTGCATGGCAATGGTAGCAGCTGACTTGAGACTAATGGAATTCTGAGTTTCTGTACATAGACTGGCTTCTGTCTGCCCCAACCAGGCATCAACTCCTACAAGCAAGGGACTACTTGCTTCAGTTGTAGATCCATCTAGGCATCACAGTCAATTACAACAAATTGCACCTCGCACCTATGCAGAGTTTGGTGCTTGTCTGGACGCAATCAGATATAACCTACCTTCCTCCTGCTTGAATCCAGACACTGAGGAAAAGTAATCCAAAATTCTTTTCTTACAGCATGATTAATTTTACAAGCCGTGGGACACATAGGTTCATAGGTTCATACTAGGCTATCTGCCCGAGGGCATTTACAAGCCTAGCCCATCGTTTTGTGGCTTACGCCACCCCTTTAGTATGGGGAACTATACCCATTATTTTGCTGTGCCTCTGTCGAGCAGTGACACTGAGGTAATCCCTGGGGTATATCTGTGATCTCCCATCCATTGGTCAAGATTTCTCTTGAACAAGGCCAGCGAGGTGCTCTGCCTCACATGTACCGGGATTTTGTTCCACAGCATAGGGAGTCTTTGGGTGATGAATCTATCCCTCCAGCACGTCCTATTAATAGCCGTGTCAAGGTTTAAGTCTCCGCCCTTGTGGCTCTGATGGATCTAGATTTTGAGGTGAAGCATATTCATCAAATCTGGGTTTGACATGGCCTTGTATGTTAGGCAAAGGTCACCTCTGAGCAAGCGGTAAGCGACTGAATAGAGCTGGAGTTCTTTCAGTTGGGCAGCATAGGACAGATTTTTGAGACCCTTTATCCTTTTGGTGAGGAACTTTTGTGGCCTCTCCAGCTGCTGCAAGTGTCGGGTCAGATACATTCCGAATGGGGCATTGTACTCAATCATTGGTCTGATGAGTGATGAGTAAAGGGAGACTATGACCTCCCTTGATCTAGATGAGAATCCCTTCATGATAAGGTGGGCAATGTAGAAGGTCTTCCTAACTACTTTAGCTACATGGGTGTCGAATGACAGACTACTATCAACCTGGGTCCCCAGGTCCCTGATAACTTCTTCTGTGCTCAGTGGATTGCCACCTATTTGGTAGCTAGGGGTAACCTTGTTTTTCCCGAAGGGTATGACTATGCATTTTTTGGCATTTAACTTTAGGCCGTGGCTCTGGCACCAGTTATCCGTTTCTGTGAGACCCTTCTGGAGGATAGCTGTATCAGATGTGTTTTCTACTATACATGGTTAATGCTATCACCCTCATTCCTTTGGCCAAGTTTCACATGCGAATCTTCAATGGATCCTGTCAACCCAATGGCCCCTTCTTCAACATCCTTTAACTGCTCCAGTCAAGATCATTCAGGATGCAAAAAGTATCTTTAGTGGATTCATTCACACACACTCGTGAGGTCATCCATTTGTTCTTCCCCTGCCCATAGCCATGGCGACCATGGATGCCTCCAAACCAAGGGGGGGGGGCACGACTACTTGGGAAGGACAGTCCAAGGTATGTGGTCCCCCAAAGAGGCCAAAGCACATATTAATGTCCTACAAATGAGAATAGTTCTCCTAGCCTTGCAGGCCTTTCAAATAGACAGTATGTCAGTAGTCTGGTACGTCAATGAGCAGGGAGAAGCAAAGTCTTATCCTCTTTGTCAAGAAGTAGTGTGTAGCAATGGGCTATCTCTTCCATTCACTTTCTAATAACACGTAGTCCATGGAAATCCAGCATGATTTCTAACAAATTAAGCAGGTCCATTCTGATGCCTCACAAGTGGTCTCTCAGTATCAAAGTGGCGGGGGAGAGATTTTGTCGATGGGGCCAGCCATGCTGCAGTCGGTCTTTCCTAAAGTGCAGCAAGTTCTTTGCCCTGATACTTCCAACATGGGAGTTACCGAGCGATGCTCTAGTCCACAATTGGCCCTCCAGTCTCCTTTATGCTTACCCTCCACTGCCTGATATTCCTAAATTTCTACAGAAATGTTTGTTTGAAGAACACAGTAATATTCATTGCCCCCTTCTGACATCAGATTAGGTTCCCCTTCCTCTGGCCTTTACCTTCTACATCTGCCATAGATAGAGAAGCCAACTCTAAATCTCCTGTTTCACCTAACAAAGATGACTCATCCCAACTTAAGCTTTGGACGGACCACATAGTTTCTCCATTCCCATTGATTGCTAGACAGCCCAGGCTCTCTTTCCTGGTCCGTTGCATCTCATCTTCTCAAATAGCTTCTAGTAGAAGAATTTACCAAAGTAAATGGAAGACATTTGTATTCAGGAACCTTGGCAGGTATCTGGACTTTCTTTTGGCACATGGTACTATCTGTTCTTGAATTTTTAGCTTCAGTTTTCAATGAAGGTGCTAGTTTTGCAATTAGGGTCCAGTTGGCTTCCATTTCTAACTTACACCTGAGTGAAAATAACTCAACCTTGGCTTCTAAACTATGTAAAGCCTTTCTTGAAGTAGCCTTTTTACTTTGACCTCCATTAAAGGATCTTACTCATCCTTGGAATTTAAGTATTGTGCTTCAGGCCTCAACCCAAACTCCCTTTGAGCCATTAGCCAGGGCAGATTTAAAATGTTTGTCTTGGAAAACCATTTTTCTGGTCGCTATCACGTCCGCTGAATGAGTATCTGAACTCCAAGCTCTGTCTTCTAAACCTTCTTACCTGGTTTTCCACAAAGGCCAGGTGTCCTTGTGGACCAACTTGTGTCTTTGCCTAAGGGAGCTGATGAGTCTAACATAAAACGGGTCATTAATCTCCTAGTTTTCTTTCCAAACATTTCATGTAAGGGAGAGTATATATGTTCCATCTATTGGAAGTGTATAGACAACTTTGCTTTTATCTCCATAGAACCAAGGACTTCAGGAAAACTGACCAGTTTGTTTCCTTCACTCCTAACTGATTTGGCAAACCAGGCCAAATGGTTAACTTGATTGCATCTCCTTTGCCTATCATAAAAATGATGATTCCATGAAGTCTGTGGCGGTCTCTTCAGCTTTTAGTCATGGGCTACCTTAGATGACATTTATGCAGCTGCAACTTGGACTAATGCTCACACTTATTGCTCATTACAAATTTGTTAGATTAGGGACTTCCATTTTAAAGTAGTTATTGGGCATTAGACAGACTAAAAGGTAAAATGTGTTTCATTTTAGACAGTTAAGCAGAAGGGAAGAATAACCTTGCTGGTCAAGCATGAGAGATAACAGTCCCCAAAGGAAGGCTACAGACTTCTTTTTCTGTTCTTTCTCAAGGAAAGAAACAAGGAAAGGTTCAACAATGGAATTAGCTAGGAACAAGGCAAGGCCTGAGAACCAAGGCTGAAGAGGCTTGTAAAGCATTAGTGTTTTGAAAATATACTTGATAGTTTGGCCTGACATACAAAAAAGATTAAGGAAGCTACAATACAGGCACTCGAGCCTGAGTACAGAAGACAGGTCAAATAAAGACAGTTTCAGTATACATCATTCAGGACAATCAGAATTATGTGCAGAAACTTTGGATATATTTAGCACCAGTGTTACTATCCAGGATTCCAACATTTCTACAAACTGTTATTGTTTATCAGCGCTGTTAATGAGGACAGTATTCGAATAATGTAAACATGTAATAAAGCCTTATTAAATGAACTACACTGTTTGGAGAATTTATTCTGAGAAGTACACAAGACTTGGCCCGTAAAGGAGAGACTGGCACATGTTCAGCATGAGTTTGGGTAATTAATGGATAGACTTTCATTCCAGTCTTATTTCAGTTGTTTCCATTTAATTCCAGTATACTACAATCTCATCAGTTCTTACAATGGCAAACCACAATGAATGGGATGAAACGGTTAAAGTAATTCCCAAAACTCCATAGTAATCTTACATCAGCAGCCAGACTAAGTGTTTTCTACAGATAAATCTACAGAATAGCAGTGTTTTGTTGAACTACATGTGTTCTACAGAGCAAACTACGGAACAGAAGTGTTAATTCCAAGCAACCTTATTAGCACTACATGTACTTGTGTTCATTCGAAACACTTAAGAACTTCAACAGAGATAACTTTAGTAAGTAACCCTTTCAAATACAGTTTTAGTGCAGCAGCCAGCTTAACTTCAAGGTTTTATTAACAGTAGAGTGACACTTTTTCCAATCTCAGTTTCATAATAGACTTTAAAGCAGTATACTAGTGTTTTTCCATAAACAGACTGTAAACCAAAAACAGACGGAACTACAGATGTTTCGGTAAGACGACACTATTTTCTAGATGTCAACTTCATGCATGAAACGAACCTAGCAGGAAACCTCTGCATACAGTAATTACAGCTGTTTAACAAATTGCACAGCCCCAGTGTTTACTTCAGAAAAAGCCTCATCTCAGCAGACCAGCAGGAAATCAACAAACTTCAGCAGTGTTCCTTCAGAACATGACCTTGTCCAGTTAACTCTACAAGCTTTCAAGTTTCCAGTGTGATGTGTCACAGCCAAGAAGCAAGAAGATTTAAAAAACTACAAGTGACCGCATTCTTCTAGGATCATAAAGTTATGTAAGACTTTATATGCACTTTTAGTTGTCATTTGCATACCTGTTGTATAAACATGTCAAGTAATACTTCTACAGTTAGGACATCAGTAAATCTTTGGTTTAAATTTAAAACCTGGGTAAAGCAGTCTAAAAACTGTTTCAGAAATATTCTTTTAAAGTTAAAGGTTATTAGTTCAAGAATGTTAAATATGTCTAAATGCAAAAGGGTTAAATCACAGAAGTAGGCTATCAGTGGGGTTTCAGACACAAGTTTTTTTTAAAATGCTTCAGCACATACAATTAACATAGTTAAGTTGTAGTACAGTTTCAAATACAAATGTTTTTAGAATGTAATGAGTTCATGTTTACATGCAATTCAAAATACAGAATTATGTTGCAGTATTAAACATACAAATGTTAACACAGTCAACGTACATAACATGCAGGCGATGTCTCAAGTTCACATTACTTTACCTAGTTTATTTTCAGAAGCAAGTGTAAATATTGCACTGGGGGGGGCTAAGAGGAATCAGAATGCAGATTTTTGGTAAAGTAAATTCAAGTATAAATAACAGACTTCAGTGCAATGTAAAATTGCTACAGTTTCAGAGCAAAATAAACAAAAAATGTATTCCATAGCTATCTATAAAGGGTGCGGCAGTCTAGCACCAAACCAGGGCATTAATCTGTCATTGTTTAATGTTAAAAAAATGACACTGTTTCATTGTTTACAGACGAATCAACTTCAGTTGCACATAGATCTTTATTAGAGGACACAAATGCAGTTTTGTCAGGATTTAAAGGGTCAAAGATTACAGCAGCTGACAGTTCAAAGTGTAACAGTTCTGTACTAGGTATGAACATGTCATTAGAGTTGTATGCTTTTAGACTTAAGTAACAAGGTTTTTGCAAATGTACAGAATTTGAAAAATTGGTTGACAGGAACATGCAGCTTTATGGTTTAAAGATAAAATAAATTCCAGTTAAGCTGACACAGCTAAAGTGCTCAGAAAGACATTTTGGATCTGGCCAGTTAGAAAAAAAAGGATAATTGTATACATCTATATCTTGTAAGGTATATCAGAAATGATAGTCAAGTTAATTTGCAGAACAGAGTTTACAGTTACAAATTTGGCAAATTACTTTTTTTGTTTTGCAGTCATTAGTTAAGAGATTTGTATTAGTGTTGCAATGCATAAACAATATCTTAATATAGACAGAATGTTTTGCTAGTTTACAGAATGTAAAATTTAAAGTCTGTGCTGCATTGTAAAAAGTGACAGTACAGTTGAGTTCAGATCCTATGCATAAAGAGTACATTATCAGTTTTAAGACTGTATATATTTCATACAGAAATGGCAGTTTACCAAGCACATCAGATCAGATTACAGCCAGTTTAGCAAGATGAATTAAAGACAGTACTATATGCCATAATGCAGTATGGTAAAGATTATATCTGATGTCAATCTTCATTCATTCTTGACTGATGATGGGTCTGTTCCAACCCTCTGAACCGACTTAGCCGTTATATCAAGCTCGCACCAGCCAGAAACCTCCAAGCCAAAGCTACCCATACTGCCCCTCTTCCCTCCCCCCCAATCTCGTTTGCCACATAGAAAATCGGACACATCAGACGTGCTCTCAGCTAAGTGCTAAATTTTTTTTATACATTTCTATATATCTACTCCTCTTTAATTGTTGCCTCCTCTTGATATTTGTTCTTACTACTGCGTTTTTTGTGTGAGCAAATACATATTACCTTTTTCCTTATCTTGTTAGAGTCTTATTTACCATCGTTGGTGAAGTCCCCTCCCTTCCCTCTTACCTCTGGTAAATTCTTAAATATCATTGTTGGTATTCCCTTTCTCTTCTCCCTTTCTTTCCCCCTTTACCCTTTTTGCTGGTATTTTTTTCTAACTACCAGTATTGGTAGAGTTTTAAAAAAAATCTTTACTCTGTATTTTCCGTTTGTGCGTGTGTGACTTGTGTCTGGGCATGTGCCGCCTTGTATTTTTGAAAGATTGCTGAGAAACAAAGGAACCACAGGGTTCAAGCAGTGTGAGGAATGTGGCAGGACGATGCCCAACTCGGATGGGCATCTTTGTGTTTGGGGGTGCCACATTTGGAAATACAACTGCCGTGTGAACTCTTTTAGTACGCAAACCCAGAGAAGCGCAACAAACTTATCCTCAAAGGACTGCTAAAATGGCCATTTGGTGAGGCTTTGTCTGAGGCGGAGACATCCAGGTCTCCCAAAAAAGATCCCAAGAAAAGGAGTCCTTCAGTTCCTACATCTCCTAAACTACTTGAATCAAAATCTACTAAGGGTCAGATGCAGACACATCCCTCAGAACTGAGGCCCAAGAATCCAAAATAGACAGCAATTACTTCTGTTCTGGCACCAAAGCCCATCACATTTCCCATGATGCTAAAGACTGCTGAAACTTCAAAAATTTCTAGGGCACCAACTTTATCATCGGTACCAATAACCTTCTCTGCACCAACAATAGTTTCCCCAACATACCGTTTACTTCCTCCCCTGCAAAGCAAGTTATTGGTTAACTGACCACTGTGCCAAACATCGAGGTATACCCATTACTAGGTATTCCCTATCTATAGACTTCTTCTTGGGTTAGCAATTAAGACCATTCACTGAAAGACCAGAATCGCCCTTGGGGATGTCCGTCCGTTCCACCAGGAGCCTTTCAGAGCTTGATGTAGTCAGATTAGTGGATCATTTCTTGGTGGCAGATAGTCTCCCTTGCCTCATCTCGGACCTCTCTCCCATAAGGTACTGAGGTTTACTCCTCAAGGACTCCCATTTATCTTCCTCCTACAATCTCTCTGCAGGCCTTGGAGCCTTCAACTTCAACGTTCCCGGTGCCAACTACTTTGGTGCAGATGGACCTCACCTTGGTTCTGGAACCGACTCTTTGGTTGGTGTCTTCACTGGAGCTGAACCACCCACGGAACCATGAGTTGGTTGCCGGCTCCAGGATCCCTGGATTGGCTCTGATTTTTTTTTTTTTCAACTATGCCATTTATGGTTCCTGATGCCCTGGAAGTTTTGAGTCCTCTCACAGCTCCTACTCTAGAGATGGGCTCGTCGGAGCGGGATGCGAGTCTGGTTTTGATGTTGCCTTTCTCAGTTCCAGGTTCCCATTCCTCTTCAGGTGGGCCTCCCTTCCAGATTATGGAGGAGCCCTGGCCTCTGCAGGCTCACAACTGGCACTATCCCTGTCGGAGTGTTACATCTATGTATTCTCTGGCTCACAGCTGTTGCAATCTGCTACACTGGGACAGCAGGCACAAAAGCAGCAAGACATCCTGTTGGAGGGTCCCCTCTTTTCTGAGTCCTCCTTGGATCTTCCCCCTTAGGAGTCAACCCTGTAAGAGAACATGCAAGAGGAAGCACCTTGATTCTCCAGAAGAATGTCACAGAAGATACAGATTTCGATGAAGGGGAAGGGTCCCCTTTGTCAACCCCTGAAGATATCTCCTTCGGAGACGTCCTAGAAATTTTAAAACAGAGTGGGTGATTGAAGTCCACAAATCCATTCTCTGAGGAATCTGCCTTCTTGCAGGCTTTTGCAGGCTTTTTGTACAGCCCTTCTATTTCATGGGAGACCCCACCTGCCTATGAAAGTACAGTTGTGTACACCTACCATAAATGTAGATGTTCGAGTGTCTTCACTGTTGCAGTCATAACTGTAGGGTGTTCCTGCCGGCAGGCAGCCCAAGGTTGGCCAGAATCACAAAGTCTGGGTCCGGCATTGGCTGTACAAGCTAGTACCCTGACGTCAGTACGCTCAGGTACATAGCCCTCAGCCGACGCCATCTTCTCCAGCCTTTCTTGCCCCAGATGTCAGAAATCCCCAAAAAAACAAAAATGAGTTCAACAAGGAAACACAAATACACCATAAAAGAGAAAAAAGAAGGGGATAGGAGGGAGGGAAACACCGACTGCAACAGTGAAGACACTCTAACATCTACATTTATGGTAGGTGTACACAACTGTACTATGTTCTTCGTGTTTCACTGTTGCAGTCATAACTGTAGGGTGGAATCCCAAAGCAGTGGAGAAAGGGAGGAGGCTTAGATAGAAGAAGGGGCAGCAAGAAGGCCCTGCAAAACAGCAGAGGCAAAACCTGCCCTGGTCTTAGAATACAAAGGGAGATTGTAGTGCTTGGAAAAGGTATGCACAGAACTCCAAGTGGCAGCTTCCAAGATATCCTTGGTAGGAACTCCTCTGAGAAAAGCTGTAGAAGTGGCAGCTGCTCTAGTAGAATGACTTCTCACAGTACCTGGAAACTGTTTCCCATGATGAGTGTAACAAAATCTTATTCCATAAGCAAGCCATTTAGAAATAGTTTGTTTGGAAATAGCCTTTCCAAGAGAACTGGAGGCAAAAGAAACAAACAATTGGTTAGATTTTCTGAACTCTTTAGTCTTGTCCAAGTAAAATCGTAACTGTGTACGTCCAATGAATGCAAAATCCTTTCCCCTTTATTTTGAGGATTAGGAAAGAAGGTAGGAAGGTGAATTGTCTGATTTTAAAGCAACTTTCGAAATTACCTTAGGCATGAAAGTAGGATTAGTCCTCAAGGATACTCTGTCTTGATGGAAAATAAGGTATGGTTCCACAGCCATGAGAGCTTGCAACTCTGAAACCCTTCTGGCAGAAGTCAATGCTAACAAAAGAACTGTCTTCCACGACAAAAACTTAATATCAGAAGCCACAGCAGGCTCAAAAGGAGGCAAAGTGAGTTTTTCCAAAACATAGTTAAGATCCCAGGCAGGGACAGGAGGGGTCCTGGGAGGCCTCAAATTCTTATCTCCTCTCAAGAATTGTCTCACCAATGGGTGAGAAAAAACAGGAGGATCAGTATTGAAATGAGCAGATATAGCAGAAGCATGAATCTTAATGGAAGAAAAGGAAAGGCCTTTAGACAAAAGGTCTGAAAGGTAAAGCAAAATAGACGAGAGATCAGGCACAAAAGGGATAGAGCCTCGGTCCTGCATCCAAATACAAAATCTTTTCCATTTAGAGGCATAGGATTTCCTAGTGCTAGGCCGTCTAGCTTCTAGAAGAACATCCAAAACTTGTTGGGGGAGCTTAGAAGAAATCAAATTCCCTTGAAGAGCCAAGCTGCCAGGCAAAGGGTCTTGAGATGAGAGTGCAGCATCTGACCCTGATGCTGGGACAGAAGAGAAGGGTACAGAGGAAGGATCCAAGGAGGTTCCAAGAACAGATGCTGTAAAGTTGGATACCAAAACCATCGAGGCCAATTTGGAGCAATCAAGATGATGAACTTGGGCTTGTCCTGTTTTATCTTCAGTAATACCCGAGGAAGAAGAGGAAGAGGAGGGAAGGCATATCCCGAAAGGTTCCTCCAACTGAATGACAGGGCATCCACTTTCCAAGCTGTTTTGTGGAAGGACCTGGTGCAAAAGAGAGGCATCTGATGATTGAGATGGGATGCAAACAGATCTATCTGGGACACCCCCAAACTGCAGTTATCCTGTTGAATAAGTTGGTGTCTAGCATCCATTCGTGAGGATCCGAAATGTTTCTGCTTAGGCTGTCTGCTAAGAGATTCTGCTTTCCTGGAATGAATTGAGCCTGAAGATGCAGATTCAGACTTAGAGCTGTGTCCCATAAAGCCATAGCTAGTCTGCAAAGGGGGTATGAATGAGAGCCCCCCTGCTTGTTTATGTACCACATGACTGTGGTGTTGTCTGTACGAATTAGAAGAGTCCCTGGTTGCAAAAGGTTCTTGAAGGGTAGAAGAGCATTTTGAACTGCCAACATTTCCTTCAGATTGATGTGCCAGTGAAGATGGTTCTTTGTCCAGGTTCCCTGCTGGCAATTGTTTTGAAAATGTGCTCCCCAAGCATAATCCGAGGCGTCCGTGGTTATGATTTGAGAAGGTTGAGGTAGACGAAAAGGCTTCCTTCGATTAAAGCACACACCCTGGACCACCAAAGGAACTCCTTCTGGAGGCAGGGGATCAGAGGAATCATAGTGTCCAAATCATGGTAATGCTGTGACCATACACTTTTTAGATACCATTGAAGCTTTCTCATATGAAGCCTTGCATTTGGGATTAACAGAATGCATGAAGCCATGTAGCCCAGAGCCTGCAGGAATTTCCTTGCAGTGAGCTGAGTTAAAATTGCCAAGGTTTTGAAAATTGAAGCCAGCTGTATTTGTTTTTCTGGAGTAAGGAAGGCCCTTTGTAAGGTTGTATTTAGGAGGGCTCCCAAAAATATCATAATTGAAGCCAGCTGTATTTGTTTTTCTGGAGTAAGGAAGGCCCTTTGTAAGGTTGTATTTAGGAGGGCTCCCAAAAATATAATTTGTTGAGAAGGGATCAACTGACTTTTTTATGTTCACTGAGAATCCCAGTAGGAGGAGAAGACATTGAACAAAATCCAGATGTTGAAGTAAAAGATCCTTGCTGTCTGCCTGAATAAGGCAGTCGTCCAAATAGGGGTAAATCTGAATCCCCTGAAGTCTGCAATAAGCCACTACTGGGGCCAGGCACTTGGTAAAAACCCTGGGCGCAGTAGATAACCCAAAGGGCAGTACAGAGAATTGAAAGTGCCTCGAGCCTGCCTTGAATCTGAGGAATTTCCTGCGTTCCTGCCTGATGGGAATGTGTAAGTAGGCCTCCTTTAGGTCCAATGTCACCATCCAAGCGTCCTGGGAGAGCATTGGAATCAGTTGTTGCAGAGTAAGCATCTTGAATTTTGGAATTTCCAAAAAGGTGTTTAACACTGAAAGGTCCAGAATAGGTCTCCATGAGTTTTTTCTTGGAACCAGAAACAGTCTTGAGTAAAAGCCTTTTCCCATTTCTGAGAGAGGAACAGGCTCTATGGCTCTCATGGCCAGTAGAGCATCCGCTTGATTTAAGGCCTCTGACCATTGATGTTTTGGCAGATCTGGCCAACCGATAATCCTTGGCAGAGTATGAAAATGGAACTTGTAGCCTCTTAAAATCACGTCCAATACCCATTTGTCCTGGGTAATATGAGCCCAATTTCTGTAAAAAAGAGAAAGCTTTCCTCCGAGAGGGGCATCCAGGTAAGGAGGTCCTGTAGCCCAACCAAGAGAGTCATTGAGTCTGTTTCCTTTGAGATTGGGATCTGTCTTCTCCCCTTCTAGGTGAAGAAGCAATCCATTGTCTGGATCTGTAAGAGGCCTGAGCTTGACCATGACCTCTGGAGCGTCTATATCTTCCCCTTTGAGGCCTGTCAGATGTGGGAAAGGACCAATTTTTGGAGGGCCAATTCCTGGAAAATCTAGGAGGCTGAACTTGTAAGAATTCTTTCACAGTCTGCATAGATTTTGCCTTTTCTTCCATCTTTTTAATAACCTCCTCAGCCTTAGATCCAAATAAAACATCATGCTGAACAGGGGCATCTAAAAGCTTAGCCTTAACCTGTTCCGGCAAACTTTGTTCACGAAGCCAGGCATGTCTCCTAATAACAGTACCAGAGGCTGCGGCCCTGCAAGAAGCTTCCAAAGCATCAAAACCACAATGTAAACTATGCTTGTTCACTTGTTCAGTTGCATGCAATACATCCTGTAATTCCTTATCCTCTGCACATGCTGGAAAAGTAGCAAGCTTTTGCTTCAAAACAGACAAAAGAAATTGCTGATACTTAAACATATGGAACTGGCAATTTAAAGCCCTAATAGAAAGGGTAGCAGAAGTATATACCTTTTTACCCCACCTGTCTAAGGCACGAGAATCCTTCTCAGAGGGAATAGGATTTTTGGAAGAAGCAACCTTAGCAGCCTTAGAACCCTGAGAAATAGTTTCAGGATCTGCAGAAGGGTTCTTAAATAAGAATAAATGAGAATCAGGGACCCTGTAAAATCTATCAGGCTTAGAAGGAGCAGGGGGCATGGAATCAGGATTCAAATTAGCCTCAGAAAAGGCATCATCCACAATATCAAGAACAGGAGGAATAGCTAAAGGCCTGTGTTGAGGAAGAAGGAATTCCCTAAGCCTCTTCTTGGAAGCAGAATAATCCTGACCTTCCCAATGAAAATGTTCCCTCATCTCATGTAAGGTCTCCCCAAAAGAAAAATCCTCAGGCGGAGAAGCAGAGGGCAAGGAATCCTCAGCATCCGAATCCTCATAAGGAGGAAAAGAATATTCCTGATCAGAGGAAGAAACAGAAGATACAAAAGCCTGGTCAGAGGAATCCAAAGGAACATCCTGTCAAAGCCTTTTCTCTGGAGGGGGGGTGAGAACCCCTAATCATTGTAAGCAAATCTTCAGCCATCCTTAGCAATTGCTTCTGTGTCTTGGGAGTAGATTAAGTAGCTTGAGCAGAAACTTTAGGCTTAACTGGAGTCTTAGACTTTGCCTTTGTCTTTGATATAGTGATGTGAGCAGGCCTGAATACCCCCTCAGAAGCCGGTACCTGCACAGCGGTTCCGGACCCATCTGAGGGAGCGACGTCCGAAGGTCCTGCAGCAGGTAAAACAGTAGGCCTTGATGGCTCCCCATGGGAGTCCATATCGGCCATCAGTTCAGAAGTGGCGGACGACAGGGGCTGCAAAAGCACCTCACTGACGACAGCTGAACCGGACGCTGACTCCAGCTGCAACGAATCTTGTTTGGACTTCGGAGGCCTGTCTTTGCGCTTCTTTTGAATTCTGGTAGTATCCGAAGACATTCTATAATTGAAGCGTCCAATTTTTAGAGGGCCAATTCCTGGAAAATCTAGGAGGCTGAACCTGCAAGAAATCTTTTACAGTCTGCATAGACTTTGCCTTTTCTTCCATCTTTTTAATAACCTCCTCAGCCTTAGATCCAAATAAAACATCATGCTTGACAGGGGCATCTAAAAGCTTAGCGTTAACCTGTTCCGGCAAACTTTGTTCACGAAGCCAGGCATGTCTCCTAATAACAGTACCAGAGGCTGTGGCCCTGCAAGAAGCTTCCAAAGCATCAAAACCACAATGTAAACTATGCTTGTTCACTTGTTCAGTTGCATGCAATACATCCTGTAATTCCTTATCCTCTGCACATGCTGGAAAAGTAGCACGCTTTTGCTTCAAAACAGACAAAAGAAATTGCTGATACTTAAACATATGGAACTGGCAATTTAAAGCCCTAATAGAAAGGGTAGCAGAAGTATATACCTTTTTACCCCACCTGTCTAAGGCACGAGAATCCTTCTCAGAGGGAATAGGATTTTTGGAAGAAGCAACCTTAGCAGCCTTAGAACCCTGAGAAATAGTTTCAGGATCTGCAGAAGGGTTCTTAAATAAGAATAAATGAGAATCAGGGACCCTGTAAAATCTATCAGGCTTAGAAGGAGCAGGGGGCATGGAATCAGGATTCAAATTAGCCTCAGAAAAGGCATCATCCACAATATCAAGAACAGGAGGAATAGCTAAAGGCCTGTGTTGAGGAAGAAGGAATTCCCTAAGCCTCTTCTTGGAAGCAGAATAATCCTGACCTTCCCAATGAAAATGTTCCCTCATCTCATGTAAGGTCTCCCCAAAAGAAAAATCCTCAGGCGGAGAAGCAGAGGGCAAGGAATCCTCAGCATCCGAATCCTCATAAGGAGGAAAAGAATATTCCTGATCAGAGGAAGAAACAGAAGATACAAAAGCCTGGTCAGAGGAATCCAAAGGAACATCCTGTCGAGGCCTTTTCTCTGGAGGGGGGGTGAGAACCCCTAATCATTGTAAGCAAATCTTCAGCCATCCTTAGCAATTGCTTCTGTGTCTTGGGAGTAGATTAAGTAGCTTGAGCAGAAACTTTAGGCTTAACTGGAGTCTTAGACTTTGCCTTTGTCTTTGATATAGTGATGTGAGCAGGCCTGAATACCCCCTCAGAAGCCCGTACCTGCACAGCGGTTCCGGACCCATCTGAGGGAGCGACGTCCGAAGGTCCTGCAGCAGGTAAAACAGTAGGCCTTGATGGCTCCCCATGGGAGTCCATATCGGCCATCGGTTCAGAAGTGGCGGACGACAGGGGCTGCAAAAGCACCTCACTGACGACAGCTGAACCGGACGCTGACTCCAGCTGCAACGAATCTTGTTTGGACTTCGGAGGCCTGTCTTTGCGCTTCTTTTGAATTCTGGTAGTATCCGAAGACATTCTATAATTGAAGCGTCTGCCAAAGTAATTTAAAGCCCAGTCGTACCGACGCTTTATAGTGAGAGAATTGAACCTGGCACAGAACCGACAACAAGAAACGTCGTGGTCAGGGCCTAAGCAAGGTAGAAAGTAAGAGTGGAAATCTTTGAGGTATCTGTTTTCCGCACGCTATACAATTAACTTTTTCTGACATCGGAGGAACAAGAAAGAGATTCCCCAACGGGGTACTTAGCTTTGAGAAGAGAAGTAAGAACTTCGGACCGACAACAATCAAATACGCTGTTCGAAAATCGCCAACCAACAACTTGCGAGCTGCTTTCCACCGCACGGCAAGAAAGACTGGAGAAGATGGCGTCGGCTGAGGGCTATGTACCAGAGCGTACTGACGTCAGGGTACTAGCTTGTACAGCCGACGCCGGACCCAGACTTTGTGATTCTGGCCGACCTCGGGCTGCCTGCCGGCCGGAACACCCTACAGTTATGACTGCAACAGTGAAACACGAAGAACATCATCTCAAACTCCTTGTGCGGCGTGTGTGGAAGGCCCTTGATGCTACAGAGCCAATTCCCTGGAGACTGGGCAAAATTATTTCTATGTCAGAGGATCAGCCTCACTGGTCAAAAGGTTTAGCAAGTGGATGCCATGGTGCCACAAAGAAGGAACTTGCTGAGAAGAGTCCAACTGTCCGCCCTCCAAACTGAGTCCAGGACGATGGACAGATTCGGGAAGCGGGTCTTTGCTTCATCGACCCACACAGTGTGGTTCTTGTATATTTTGGCACATTTTAAGTGACTCCAAATGGATCTGATATCTGAGCATTTAAAAACTTTAGCAGGAGCAGTGTCTGAGGTCTGATAAGGTTGCCTCTCAGCTTGCCACTGTGACTCCATCTCCAAGTAGTCCATGCAGCTTATTGCACATACAGCAGTAGGGGACGTCCAGGGCAGCTGGTACAGGGATTGCCATTAGGTGTCACACCTGGATGCGCTGGTGTGATTTTGTGGACCCCTTCAAGTCTAATTTTATCAACGCTCCCGTCGATGCTGCGTCCCTATTTGCCCAAACGTCAGAGACATATTAGCCAGATGTGAGAAGGCTGGAAAAGACCCTTTCTGCAATTGGTGTGTATTTTTCCACTCCTCAGCAACATTCCAGGAATCCGAGGAGTGGAAGGATGTGGTTCAGAAAGTCCCAAGGGCCTTTTTGGGACACGTGTTGAATATTTCTCACGGGGCAGAGGGGGAACTCTTTCGCAAGATGCCTCCCCCATGGCAGAGGTGGCCTGCATGACCAGGGTTCCAGGGATTCTTTCTCTGGGACACCCAACGCTCCTGAGCAGTGGCCTAATTGTTTACCTCTGGAGGCAGTCAGAGGAAGATTCTCTCTGCCCCACGACATCAGATACTTGGGTGCATACACTAATTACCAGAGGTTACTATATTCCATTCAGTTTTTGTCCCAGACCACAAAGACGAATCCCTGATGTTTCACCCAGTCAGAGGGATATGGCAGCACTCAAAATCCAAAAGCTGCTTTAAAAGTCATCCAAACAGTCCCACCAGACCGAATAAAATTTGGATTTTACTCCAGATTCGTTTTGGTGCCACAAAAGACAGGGAACTGGAGGCCAGTCTTAGACCTCAGTGTACTGAACAAGTTTGTTCAACAAACAAAATTCCGGATAGTCACGGTTCAGTCCATCTTTCCTTTTCTGGAGAAAGATGATTGGTTGTGCTCCATAGATCTTCAAGATGTGTAGTAGTACTACTAAAAAATGGACAAATTCTTCGTAAGATACCTCTGCTTCCAGCTAGGAGCCAGTCTTTACCAATTTCGAGCACTGCCCTGTGGTCTCACCACAGCCCCCAGGATGTTCACCAAATGCATGGCAGTAGTAGCAGCACACTTATGGCTACAGGGATTCCATGTGTTTCCATATTTCGACAACTGGCTCCTCACTGCCCCACCAGACATCAGCTGCTTTCTGCCTTGGACTCAGTTCTAAGGCTTGCAGAGTTCTTAAGCATCTCAATAAACAGAGAAAAGTCAAAGCTATCCCCCAAACAGGACATAAAATTCATCGGAGCAAGACTAAACACAAGATCCTGCATGGCTGCTCTTCCTCTTTACATACTAGAAAGGTTGAGGTTTCAACTGCAAGTGATACTCTCAAGACAAAGTTCCGGCCTGTCAAGTCTTACAGCTCTTTTGATCCATGGCAGCGGCAGTCACCTTGGTTCATTGGGGGAGATACCACATGAGGTTACTTCAAAGGCCTCTTGCATCACAATGGTCAATGTTAACTCATCCAATGCCTCGACCAATCCGAATAACCAACCGGTGCAAGCATGACTTATATTGGTGGTTGAAGCCAGAAGACAAATTATGGAACCCCCCCCCCCCCCAGCTCAAGGCCATAGTGACCAGGGACACATCCCTGATAGGGTGGGGAGGGTATTTTCAGGGAAAGAGAGTCAAAGGCACTTGGTCGAATGCAGAGGCCAGTTTGCATATCAACATCCTAGAACTGAGGGCAGTGCTCTTAGCATTGCAAACATTCCAATCTGCCGTCTCTTCAGGGACAATTGCTGTTCAGTCAGACATATCAGTAGTCTGGTACATCAACAAAGGGAAGGGAATCAGATCCTACCCTCTTTGTCTGGAAGCCCCAAGAGTTTGGCAATGTGTGATCGCCTCCAACTGCTTTCTGATAGCAACGTATATTCCAGGGAACTCCAATGTGATTATGGACAAATTGAGCAAATGCATTCTCCTGCCTCACAAGTGGTCTCTCAATCCCGATGTTGCAGCGAAGATTTTTTTGTTGTTGGGGTCAGCCTTGCTGCAATCTGTTTGCCTCTCTCTCAAACCAGAAATGCAGCAGCTATTTTGCCCTGGTCCCCCATTGGGTGAGTTCCTGAGACATGCTCTTCTCCACGATTGTCTGAAGACGACTTTATGCCTTTCCACTAGTCTATTTAATTCCCCAATTTCTGAAGAAAGCCCAACAGTTAAGAAGCAAAGTGATTTTCATTGCACCATACTGGCCCCAGCAAGTCTGGTTTCCCTTTCTCTGGCCTCACTTAATTCACAGTCTATGGATTCTGGATCCAATCCCAGACCTGTTGTCTCATCCACAGGGCCTCGTCCATCCCAACCTACAAAATCTCAAGCTGATAGCTTGGCTTCTCCACTTCCAGTAATTGCCAGCTGAAATAACGTATCACCAGTACAAAAGATACTTCTGGCTTTTCATAAACCATCCACCAGAGAACTTTAACTTAGCAAATGGAAGAGCTTTGCACATTGGTCTGATGAAAATGGTATTGATCCTTTCAGCCTCTATCAACAAGGTCTTGGAATATTATCCACCTTATTCCAATTGGGAGCCTCTATTTCTACTATTAAAGTCCATTAAGCTGCCAATTCAAATTTCCATAATGTTTTTAATGACCCTTCCTTGATGTTCCACCATCTATGCAAAACCTTTAAGGGCACTTTACATTTGAAAGCGCCTTTCAAAGAGCCTATTACTCCTTGGAGTTTAACGTTGGCCTTACAAAGTTTGGTCCATCAGCCTTTCGAGTCAGCAGCCACCTGTGATATCAAATTTTTTATCTTTGAAAACTCTATTCCTGGTAGCTATCATGTCGGCCAGGAGAATCTCAGAATTGCAGGCTGTGTAAAATACCCATTTATCATTTTTCACAGAGAATATCACTCAGAACTAATCCCTCCTTTTTGCCTAAATTGGTGTCAGATTTCTATATTTATCAGTTTATTGATCTACCAGTTTTCTTCCCAAATTTATCAAACAAGGGAGTATATTGTTTACATTTGTTGGATGTACACAGACTATTACATTTTTACTTGGATAGAGCATAATCTTTTAGAAAATTGGACCAATTGTTCCTATCCTTTTTGGGTCGTAGACTGGGCAAACCAGTTTCAAAAGTAACTGTCAAAATGGTTGCAGGATTGCATTACTTTTATTATAAACAGAATAAGCTGGACTTGACAGAAGTTAGGACGCATTCTACCAGATCTGTTTCTACTTAGTAGCCTTTCATTCCAGAGCTTCTATAGATGACATGTGCAGCTGCAACTTGGGCTACTCCACATGCCTTTATCACTCATTACAAATTGCATACAGTTTCCAGAGACTTTAGACTTCCAGAGACATCCTTTGGCTCTGTGGTACTCAAGAATATCCTTCCTAGGGCATCCCAAGGTCTAAAGTAGCTAGGGGGCACTCTATCCCAACAGTCAAGAATGAATGAAGATTGACAACATCAGATAAAGAAGTTATGTTCTTACCATAACATTCCATCTGTGTTATCGATCTTCATTCATTCTTGACATCCCACCCACCTTCCCACTCCCAAAACTCCTGGAAGTTCGGAATTAGTCCTGGGATCCTAGTAAGGTTGTTGCTCAGGCAAAGCTTCCCTCCTTTTCTACTTTATGGGCAAACTCAATCTGAGGAGAAGGGAAGAGAGGCAGTATGGGTAAGCTTGGCTTGAGAGTTTCTGGCTGGTGCGAGCCTGATATATAACCGGTGAATTGGTTCCGACGGTCAGAACAGAGACCCAATAGTCTAGAATGAATGAAGATCGACAACACAGATTGAATGTTATGGTGAAAACATGACTTATTTTTTAATGCAGTTTTACTATTTATCCAAGAAAATTGTAGACAGTAATGATAAATTCTTGCAGCATTCAGTACTGAAAAGTTAAATGTCAGCTAAAGAAACAGTTATGGTGAGACAGTGGGTGGAGTTTCACTTCCAGAACAGCATGTTAAAATGTAAGGGTCATGAGAGAAAATGTAATAAGTTCAACAGTTAAAATTAATTTTATATACCTGCAGAAATGCACAGTGTTACATTACTACATTAGTCTCATTTGAGGTCATCAGTTTGCTTACAGACCTGCAAGAGTTTATTAGCAGCAAATGTTTAAGGTCAGGGCAATAAGCAATGCTGTCAGTTTATAACGGTTAAAGATGCAAATGTTATATTAAGGACTTGATGCTAAATACAATGAAGTGTTTTAGCCACCCAGGCTTGCACAAGAAATGAAAAGAGGTTTAAAAGGCCTAACTATAAAAAGGGACACTTCTACATTAAAGCAGGTCTTCCTTTACCTCCTCAATGACTGGGGCGATGCAGTGTAAAATTTGGCAAGAGTTGTGGTGCAGAAGTTGACTGTGTTTATTTCTTCAATGTTTGTATAAAGTTAAAATGTATGAGTTAAAGTATGTTTTCAGTTATTTAACACAACTAGTTTTCAGTTAAAGGAAGGATGAATGTTTCAGACAATTGTATAACAGGACTAATTTCAGTTTGTTTTTGTCTATATTCATACAATACTGATAAAATGGTATTAATGGTTTAGCCTCCAGAATATAACATTAATAGATTTCAGTTTATTTTTTTACCTGTGTTCAGATAACACTCAAAATGTTCTCATGTTTTCAGGCAATTGTACAACAGTACTAGTTTTCAGTTTACGTTCAGACAATACTGACAAACAGATTTCAGTGTTCAGTTAACACTGGCAAAATATATTCTTTTAGTATATTTTTAGTTTCCAGAATATACACAGATATTTTAAGTGTTTAGTATAAATATGTATCATGGTACTGTAAATTTAAGCCAAGATTCAGAATGACATTCATACTCCGTTATGTCTTCAGTGTAGTACATTTCAGTCAAATTTCAGAATATAAAAATACTCCACATTATTCAGTCATTAGGTAAAGCAACAACTACATTATTTAGTCATTAGCTAATTATAAAGTGACCATTATTTGTATCACTACATCATCATTCACATTATTCAAGTGACGGAATTATTTATTACAGGCTTGAGATAAATTACCTAAATAGGTATAATAGTTCAGTATACACGAGGCATAAGGCAGGCTTAATTTAATTTACAGATTGCAGTGCACTTTATATTGTACATCAGAAAATGCAAAGGTATAAATCTGAAATAAAGAAAGCATAGGTTTTAGTAAACTATTATAGCTCATAAATATTCATAGAATATTTCAGACACAAATTTAGGAGGAAGACCTCTATTACAGCACATAAGAGTTAAAAAAGTTAAGTAGCATTATGGAACAAATCTAAATGAAAATTTAGGCACAAGTTAGTACAGTATATGGTAATTATGCTTCAAGACCAGTTATAAAGTTCTCTTTACTGCCAATTTCAATTAGTCTTCAGAGAATAGCTATCATGCTTGGTAGGCTATACAATAAAAAGAAACAGTACAATGTTTAAAGATTTAAATCTGTGAACAGAAAAAGGTTTCATTTGCTATTAAGAGAAGGACACCAGGGTGTATATCAAGGCACCTTTTCATATGGTAAAAAACATAGGCAATAAACAGTATAATTTTACCATCACAGAATACAGAGATATAGAATAAATAGGCAGGATTAACAGTGTGTACTCTGTCTAACTTAAAGATTCACAAAGACAGGTTAAGAATGTGTACACTCATTTTCAGAATAATGTACAGGTTTTGAATATATTACTCATACATAAGAACTTGGACTTTGAGACTAAATCATAAAGTCAAGACTTCAAGCCTAGTGGTCAAAATTAGAATTGCAAGTGTATTCACCAGATAAAGAAAAACAATTGCCTAGTTATAATTAAATCATAAAGTTGAGGCTTCAATCCAAACAGGCCATAAATGCTCAAAATTAAAATTGCTGGTTTATTTACAAATAAAGAAAATTTATTTTCAGATAGTCAGGTAGCATAAAGCTGTATACAGAAGTTAGCAATACTGATGTAAGGTTAACTTCAAAAGTCGATCCCTGTAGACTTTCGTCAGGGATAACTGTTAGGGGCTTCCATTTTAAAGTAGTTATTGGGCATTTACTAAAAGGTAAAATGTGTGTTCATTTAAAAGACAGGCAGAAGGGAAGAATAACCTTGCTTGTCAAGCATATGAGAACATTTCCCAAGGGAAGGCTACAGACTGTTCTTTTTCTGTTTTTTTTCAAGGGAAGAATCAAAGAAATGTTAGATAATGGGACAGCTAGGCCTCTAAAAGACTGTAAAACAAGACAATGCCTGAAAACCAAGGCTAAAGAGGTATGTAAAGCATTACAGGGTTTTGAAAATATACTTGAGATACAGTTGAGAAGTCAGTCAGGTTGGCCTGACATACAGAAAAGATCAAGAAAGCTACAATACAGGCACTCAAGCCTGAGTACAGAAGGCAGGTTGAATAAAGACAGTTTCAGTTTACATCATTCAGGACAATCAGAATAATGTGCAGAAACTTTGGATATATTTAGCAGCACTGTTATTACTAGCCAGCATTCCAGCATTTCTACAGACTGTTATTTATCAGCACTTAATGACAGTATTTGGATACTGTGAGCATCTAATAAAGCCTTATTAAATGAACTACAGTGTTTGGAGATTTCATTCTGAAAAGTACACAAGACTTGGCCCATAAAGGAGAGACTAGCACTTATTCAGCACGAGTTTAACAGATAGACTTTCATTCCAGTCTTATTTCAGTTGTTTCCAGTTAATTCCAGTAAACTACAGTCTCTTGATTTCCAGGAACAGTTCTACCTTCAGCTATGCAGTATTCCTGAATATCCTTCCATGAGGGCCAGCCAAGGTTCAGTTAGCTTGGGGACTCTGTCCTATCAGTTGAGGAATGATGAAAAGGATATCAGATAAGAAAGTTATGCACTCACCATAAGTTCCATCTGTGTTGTCAATTTTCATTTTTCCTCAACTTCCTGCCCCCATCCCTTACTTCTGGAAAGGCTTAAGAGTGTTTATAGGAAACCTTGTTCCTTGTTTGAGCTCCAGCTTCCCTTTTTCTTTGTCTTAACTTCTTTAGCATGTAGTACCTTTATATCAAAGGGCAGCATGTTATGTTGGAGTGCATTATGGGTAAAGGAATGAGCTTGAGAGTTTTGGATCCAAATATCTGGTAGAAGCAGTTGTTAGTTTCGAGTCTTAGATCGGAATCCATCAGTTGATTGAACATGGACAGCACAGATGGAATGTTATGGTGAGTACATAACTTTTTTTTAAACTATCAAATAGGTGACACTGGTTCTGTTCAAAACAATGAAAAAGAAAAGACTGAGAAAAACCTGTGCCTTGTTTGGAACATACACCTGTAAAGTATTGCAGCTGCTTGGAGACCCAACAATCCTTCATTAGCAGCTGAATTTTAAAATTTTGTACCCTTTATAACAAACATTCTAATGGTAAATATCAGAGGTAAGTGCTTTTGTTTTTATTAATAAGAGTTCATTAGATTAAATTTTTACAGTGTAATGTGTAAAAAGGAGCTGTAGCATAGAAATACCCTATAAAGAAACTAAGATTTTAATTTGGGCATAAATATAAATACGAAACAAGTGAGGCAACACAAGGTCAGTCCAAAATTTATTGATTTTTGCATAGTACAACATGAAAAATCATAAAAGAAGCATCACTTTTCAAGTCATACTATGGCTGTTTGCATTTATACCCCAAGCAGGTACAGAACTTGCAGAATAGTAAGTATTTTTCATAGAGGGGGGAGAGGAAAATTATGCATAGAGTTGACAATTTTTTTTTCTAAATGCCAAATAGGTTGCACAAAAACAAAATTGAGTACAAAACAGAATTTTCTGGCTAGGGCCCTGCACCAGATAGCTAATTGTCAAAACTTCTTGTCAGCAGATGTACAGGCCTGTTGTAGTGATTTAATTATCAATTTCTCCCCTTTTATTTTACAGCATTAGACTGAGAAAACAGAATGGATATATTCATGTAGTAAATCAAGATATAGAAATTGCTTGATTGGGTTTTGCTTCAGCAGGTACATCACTTTCTAAGGGCCAAAATTGTAACATAACATTTCAGATTTATAGGAACAACAATGAATAAAATTGTATTTACATTTTTGTATTAATTTTTAACTAAGTAAACTACACGTGATCTTTTCAGAGGTAACCCAAGGACATTCTTTTTGAGTGACTTGTTCAATCACAAAGTAGGGACATGGAGCTAGGATTCAAAACCCTGTACACTTCACTACCAGAAGAAACTCATTAACATCTCAGAACCTTAATCCTCCCTGTTGACTGCCAACATTTGAAAATGTACTTTGGACTTTGGGGAGGAATTGGAGGCATACTAATGACAGAATATTCAAGTGGAATAATCAGTTTAGTGAAGGACTAGCTTAAATTAGCATGACTGGGATAGAGGAGCCAACATCTGGGATGATCAGGCAATTTGGGAATAATCTTAGTTATAAGAGTGCTGTGAAGCTTGATTTGAATGAGATGTTACAGGCAAGTGTGTATAAATAGCTTTGGCTGTTGAGTGAAGTAACCATCTTAGTCGTGTTCAAAACCAGTGTTTGAATTTGACAGGTAACTTTCATGCTTCAGCATATATGAATCAACATATAACCATGGGTAAGTATTAGGCTAGCTGCCCTTGTTGGGCCCTTTTAAGGCTAACCAATTTCCGTTAGTCTGAATCAAACCCTATACTAATCTAGGAGGTAAACACCTTAACTATTGTGCCATCCCCAACCCCCAGTTGCCATCCTGCATTGGCTAGAAATCGAACTAGGTCTCCTGTGTTGCAGGTGTGAATTCTACCACTGGGACCACTAATGTTCACAAAGATTTCACAGCTACGACCACCAACACAGAGAGATAGGGCTTCAGTTTAACATCTCATCCAAAGAACAACTCACCCAGGAGTGTAGCATCCCCGACCCACCCCCTCCACACAGACACTTGTACTGCACTGCAATATCAGCCATCTGTCTACAAGGTGTGGGAGCAGAACCCACAGACTTTTATAAGGGACTGCTATACCTTACCATTATATCCATTCGGATTCCAAAGTAATGGTACATATGCCTGACTTCTGCCCCATATTCTGTCTGAAGTACAAATGCTCAGGGTCTCCAGTGCTTTGACCTTTTGACTAGAAGTGGTATGTGGAAGAATAGTAGCTGTTTTGCGGAGAGTCCCTCCCCCCAAACCTCAGTCCCCTTTGATCTTTTGGGCTGCCTGTTAGAAATGAAGGTAGCACCACTCTAGAGCTCTTCTTGGACATTGATTAGAGTATTTATCTTGTTCTGATTAAAGCCATCCTTCTGTCATGTTCATCAGTGGTAGCAATGACTTCATTGCCTTTGGGTTTTTATTTGAAGATACGTTATGTAGTGAGATCCTTTGTATTATGAGGTAATGCATTAGATGGGGAGGGAGGCAGAAGAGCTGATGGCTGCACATAAAAGATTTAGAATTATTGGAGCATGAACAGCCCAAGCTCTCAGCCATTTCCTCTGTTATCCAGGTATTTGTGTATGTTTAAGACTTCTCATTGTCTGGAGTTTGAGGCTTTGCACACCAAATAGTCTGCCAGGTTTTTTAACATGGAGGACCAGCACAAGCATTTATGCAAACATTTCTGTTGCAGACACAACTGAGATGTGCTTGGCTGCACCTTAATGCTCCATGTTGGTTCCAGCCTTGGGTATTCTGCTTAACAACAGGAAAACATGGTATTTAAACAGGTTTGTAATGAAAGCATACATCTCTGCCATCATAGCTATTGGAGAAATTGCTAGGCCCACTTCATCCTGAGGGCGACATACTTACACTGAAGGTATGGCTGAAGAAATAGAAGGAGAGTCCTTAACAGACACTATAAGCTCTTCCTAAAAAGCTGACAGGGTTGAAAATCCATCATAAAACATGGTTATATTGCAAGGGATGTCTTTTCCTGGGTCTTTTACTTGATCATTACTTTTGAGGCATGTCTGACTATGGAAGAAAACCTGGTTAAAGATGTCGAACATTGGCTCCATAATGCACCACTGAGTATTCAAGACTTGCTATTTGACATCCATCCTATGTAGTTCTTAAGAAGCTACAGAAGGCAAAAAGCTATCCACTTGCTCCAGTGATTTTCACACACACACATTTCCTCACTTGTACATGTTCAACAAGCTATCTCTGCACGAGTCCAGTGTGTGCACAAAATGATTCATATTTACACCTCCTTAGTAACTACCTGCTACAGATTGCTAATGTAGAAGGAAGCTCTTGAGGCTGTAAGCTACTCTACCCAGTACTCCAGCATCTGAATCTGTCTGAATCAACAGAAGTCAAACCTTTACAACCCTTCTCCAGGATATTTTAAGATCATTCTGGACAGTGTGATTACAAAATATACCTTCCATCTTAAAATACAACTTCAGTAAACCAATTTTTTTCTTACTGGTGATCTTCTCTGATGGTCCTCTTTTTCTAAAAGCCTTGGTGCACATATATTGATGTGGTTCTTCATGTATGACTGCACATCAGGAAGATCCATAGGTATTTGAATGGTAGTACCATTCCTTAGATAATGCTATTCCTGTGATGCACTGCATCAGAAAAAAAGGCATTCTTGTGGATAAAATGGAGCATCGCCAGCCCAGGTCTCCCACTTGCCATAGTGGAGCTCAGCCAGGAAATAACAGATGCCTCTGACCTGGTTCAGAGGGCTTGGCTAAGGTAGTTGATTATAGGAGGACTGTAGTCTGTAAAGTTGAAGAGAAGACATGCACATATAAAATCAATGCCAGTAGTGATCTGTGCTGCCAAGACCTTTAGTCTGGGGTTCTCTAGATTATAACATAAAAATTTGATGTCCTTTTCTTAATGTATGGATTATGGATCCAATCCTCAGGTTGGACTCAGCTGTATACTTTAAACTTGGGATCCAACTCTTGTGCTCCTCCCTCTACCCATAATGCCATAGTCCAACCTCAATACCTCAGACCTCATATGCTGCCACTGTATTCAGATGTAAGGTCCTTCTCATGAGCATTTATTGTAATTGTTTCATAAGTAAATTTGTTTTACTTAATTTTTTTTCCATTGTAGTTGACACCTCCCTCCTAGCTTTCAGGGGTGGTCTCAGAGGCCTTTCTACTTTTGCCTAAGGTTTATGCTTCTGTTTCTAAGAGCTTTGATCGAGAGGCAGGGAAACTTTAGCATAGCTTCGGTTTTCTCCGAATGTTGACCTGAGTTTGCCTAAGTAGCATATGCTAAGAGTATTCTGGATTTCTAGGCAACTGCAGGAGGTTGAGTTTGAGGATTTGAGCAAGGCCTGGATGGTTCCTTTCTTTCAACTTGAGCAATAGAGGGAGGCTTCTGATTCTTGACTGGATGATTTGCAGGCCTATCCTCCTTATTCTGAAAATTTTGTTTTCTTCAGGAACTCCTTCCATTCTTATCCCACAGGGATTGATCTTTTCAAGATTCTGTTGTCCATGATGGGTTAGAATTTGATATTTTAGGCCAAGATTTCTCCTGATTCTTTGCCTCCCTAGAGAATTCTTGTAGCCCACCCCATTTATTTTGCAGACAGCTATACCTCTCTTTAAAACCCTGGAAGAAGATGTTTTTGCAGAGCACTGAAATGCTAAAGGTTTAAATTCTGCTTTAGTTTAACAAGGATAATTCTATAGATTCAGCCCATAAGAGGGCCTTTTTAAACTTCCTAGGGCAGACCAGAGGCTTCCTCTCATCATGCCCTAAAGGCCAGGGGATATCTGGGGTTAAAATCCATTTACTTCTATGCAATTGCAAAGTGAGCTTTTGGATAGATAAAAAGGTTGAATTAGTGTACTTCACAGTGAATAGCCATGGTTCATGTTCTGGCAGACAGGTGGATGCTCATTCTGAGGGTCTCCTTTCACAATTGAAGTTTAAGTTGGATACTCTGGGGCAGTGCAAAGTGTAATCAGAGTTTTTGGATTTGTGCTAATGGTTCTGAAATGCATGGAAAGCATTCCTTCTGATGTGGTTTTTGGTGCTATGTGTTGAAGATCGAGTGCCTAAGCCAGCAGTTCTAAAGAAAGTATTTTTTGCCTCTGTAGTTGTATTTTGCAAGCTGAGTGGGTTAAGTTTAAGAGATGGATGCCTCTTAAGTTTCTGATCTAAGAACTTATTTAGCCCACCACAAGGAAGCCTCCTTAAAAGTAGAATTTGGAGGGACAAGGGTGGACTTATCCTGCTTATGATTCCCAGTCAGGGGTGCAGTCTGGGAGAAGGTCAGAGAATTAAGGAGCTTAAGGCCAATGACAATCCGCCTTGGGGGCCCCCAGTCTCTGGGTAGGCAGCTGGGTGTCAGTTCCTGCGTAAGGCAAAGGTTCTCTCTGCCTTTTTACAGGAGTCTCACCCTGCCGCCTTCTGGTGAGGGGCAGGGTCAGGCAGTCTTGTTTTCCACTATTATTACCTTTAACCCTGCAAGACAGATGGGTTCTTCCCCTCTGGGAAGGGTCACAGGTTTATTTCCATACCTTTACTCCTTTTTTCAGGGGCAAGACAGAAATTTTCAAGGGTTCATTCAAGAGGGTTTACAGGTTTTTCTCTGTGCCAGATCCTTTCAAAATTACCAGACTTTCCTCCCACTACAGGAACAGAGGTTTTATTCTAAATTTCTCTATTTGCTCCAAGAGGGAACCCATGGGACATTTACCTGTGCCATAAAGGGGTCACTGCTTTTATTCTCGCCTGTTTCAAAACCAAAGAAGGGGAACCGCTTAGACCCTCTTTGGATTTATCTATCCCTCAACCTTACTGTAACATTCCCAAGCTCAAAATACTGGCGTTACAAAGGCTTTTACCTCCTTCATTATCGCATCTCTGAGGAAGGATTTTAGATTATCGTTTAGCTTAGAGTATTGTGCCTATATCTGGCTCGTTGCAGGATTTACTTGCGTTTCGAGGCTGGAAAAATCTATTATTGGCTCTCTTTTGCCTACTTCACCTCAGTCTAAAGAGCCCCTGTATTCACAAAGGTTCTGGAACAGTGATAGCTTGATGACTAAAAGGAATTAGGGTCTTCTAATGGGCAGGCTGATTCATGCTCTCCAAAAGAAGTCCAGACCTAGTACCCTCTCAAGACATGTCATAGCAGTGCTAAGATGCCTATTCTATTCAGCAGAGGGCTTAAAGCCACTTCCAGCAGCCCTCTCAAGACTTGTGCTCCTGCAAAGTTTCTCTGAATAGCCTTAGACTTGGCCCAATCTTATATTCTCCGCGGCTTCCCAATGATCTTACTTTCATCAACTTATTCTTCCAGTGGGGCTGATGGCAAGGATTATTCACACAACACCTTCAAGTTGTAGGACAGTGCTTCCCAATGCCATGGATCATCAGGAAGCAATATTAATTTATCTTCAAATCTAAACAGTGGTGGGCTATTCAGGCAGGACACTATTAATTGGGCTAATAGGAGATGCCTCAAACGGAAAGCCCAGTGGGCTCCAAGCCATACTGTAGTGGATACCAAGACAAGGCTATCTGGAAGAAAGTTGCATTAACATATCATGCCTCAATGGATACAAGACAAGTTCTCTATGGAACTGGATAAGACAAGTGGCCTGCCAGACTACAGCATCTACATATAGTTTGCAACTGTCATGTGTCCAGGACAACACAAATGGCTTTCAGTTCATATGATCTTCCAACACGACTTGTTGATTCTAACAGACAACACAACAGGCATTGCAACATGGGGCAAACAAAGGGGAATGCATTCTTACCCACAGTTCAGGCATTAATTATGCCTAAAAGGAACTGGCTCAGCTATGTAACTCTTCAGGCAATCTTTTCTGCCGGGAGCACAGAACTCCTTAGCAGATTTGTTAAAAAAACATGTCATGGATTTACACACTTCAGAGATAGACTGCTTTCAAAATTGACAAAAGTTTCTGCTCTCCCTTTTGAAGAGTGTTAGCTTTTCCACTAAACCACCAAAATCACAGCTTTCTGCCTGAGAGCTTTGTCTTTCTCCCAAAAGTGGGTGTCTTTCTTATACTTCAAAAATCCTCGTTTTGTGTACTTGCTGAGACAAGCCAACTCTGAACATTGCTTCTAAAGGTCCAGACAAGACAACTGGGACCGATTTATTACCTCCCATTTGGCCTCATTGCTCACCTGGTACCTCATCTGCTCCCAGTCTGTTAATCCTCTGTCTGTGGCCTTTACCCTCATATTCTGTTTCTCTTGTCTCAGAGGAATGGTCATCTGCTCAATGTATGGAAAACAGTTCTTCATCTAACAGCCAAGCATATTCTGTTGTGAAGAAAGAAGCAAGACTCAATAGGAAGCCAGAAGGGTAAATGTGTTTAAATTTTGGAGAATTTAAATGGACAAAGGAAAATTAGGGACTTTTAAAATAAAGATTTATTTTGGGCTGGTTTGTCAATTCATCTTTGGGGTTTTGAGCCTAATTTGAGGATTTCTCTTCATCTTTACTTTCTTGTGGACAATTGTTTGTCTTTCTCAATTTCAAAGACCATGCTATTCAACCAATTTATCAGAGAAATTGTGAATACCTTACAATTATTCAGAGATTGTAAAAGCAATTTTGCTCTACAACAAGCTATATTTCCTGCTGCTGTAAGCCTTTCCCTGCTTGAAGCCTCAATTGAACTTGGAGAACTTACTCTACAACCTTAAGACTGCTTTTTCTGCCATTACTGCCGCATGGCGGGTGCCAGTTTGCTTTTTGGTGGCCTTGAGGTTTTTTCTTTTGCTTTTACAGGCCTTAGGGCCGGTTGCAGTTTTGAGTTTCATTAGGCTTTAATCCTTCACGTACTAATCCTTAAAATATGCCTAAGGTAGTTTCATTTTGTAACTTTAAATGACACACACTGTTTAGATGCACAAGACCCAAAATTAAGATTTAAAACGGATTTTATAAGTACAGGCAATGAGGCAATTCGTTTTTATTTTTGCAGAAGGATTAGTTAGCAGCGTCAGCAGTTGTTTGTTTCTTTTGCTTTGGTGAGGTGATGAGGCAAGCCTGTGTAAATTTTTACTTTTTTCAGGGATTGGGTTTGAGATGCATTTTGTTATTCCCACTTCCTTTGGGGATAGATTCACATCAACAACATCATTCAGGGGGTGGCAGGGCAAGCCAATTCATTAACAGGCTGCTATATTCTGGTGTTACCATACTCTCTCTCAGCTACTTGGCCTTCCTCCATATTAACCACCTTCCTCTCTTTTTTTCCTCTCTATTAGCTTTTTAGGGCTGGCAGTTTATCAGGCTCCTTATTTTCTCCCCTCCTCCATTCTGTTGCCTTTGGGATTCCTGCCCAATAAGGATGAGACTGCAATAGTTAGGACTGCAGCAATGTGAAATGAAGACATAGTACAGTTTGTACCTACCATAAATGATTAGATGTCTGGATGCAGTTACCCTCCCTCCTTCCCTCTGTGTTTAGGGGGGGTTGTGTGGGTGAGTTTATATTCTGTATATTCTGTATATGTTGTATATATTTTTTTTTGGTATGTTTGGTGTTTTGGTTTTTTTTTTTTTGTCTTCTTTTTTTAGGGTCTTCTGACATCTGGGGCAAGAAAAGATATGATGGGTGGTCATTGCGCATAGTAGTACCCTGTGCTGGCCGTCAGTCTAATCTTACACGGCGTCACTCATCATATCTTATACTTTGGTATTCGCTGGACAGACTACTACTTAATAGATTTAGACTTGCACAGCAATGTGGATCCTCGAACATCTACATTTATGGTAGGTACAAAACTGTACTTTTCTTCACATTGCCAGACTCCTTACTATTTTATTATAGTATTTTCTTTTTATTACCATAATTGATATGTCCTTGTACCCCCTAATCAGCGTAATTCTTTAATCTGATGTTGTTTTTTTCATTCTTCCTCATGAATGGGTCTAGGATCCGATCCTCATATCCGATTCTGCCGCATCTACAAGACTTAGGATCCAAATCTCAAGCTATTCCCTCTACTCATGCTCTATTCCATCCCCAACTCCTCAGATCTCTTTTGCTGTCAAGATGGTAGAAATGATCTGAAACTCTAGGTGTAAGAGTTGTTTTTGGTGATATTCTGCATTTCTCTTGCATTTAGTTATTCTGATTACGATTAGGATTCTAGCTACTTTCCTTCCTCCCTCCAGTTTTTGCTGGCACCAGGGTCTTTTCTTCCTGTCATTTCTCTTGCTTTCTAGTACCGTTCTTGGTACATTGGTCTGTTAAGTTTGCTATATTTCTATAACTATCTAGAGATATATGAATTTGTTTGAAAGAAAAAGTTGTATTTTAGTGCAACTTTGCTGTTTTAGTATAACCTTTCATAAAGTTGTTTTTTTGGCTGTTTGAACCCCTTTTTCCTCTTTGCTAGATGTCCAATGAACTAGAGAAACTTATAGGTTTCAAAGTACACTTCTTGTGGGCATAATATCCCCAATTCTGATGCCCACAAGAAGTGTGTATTGTATTGGAGCTGCCCACCTTGTCTTGTCTTGAGCCATTTGTGCAACATTTAATCCTAGGGTGCTCTCGGATAGGAGAAATAAATTAATCTTAAAAGGGCTTCTACCAGCTGCAACTCTGGCTGAAACACTAGCTAAGGTTTCACAGCCTGCCTCAGAGTCTAGGAAAACGCCCATTACGAGAACTTTGAGAGTTTCCTTGGAACCTACAGAAAATTTAAAGAAGCTGTCTGATCTGACCTCTTTGGATCCGAAGACCTTTGGCCGACCCTCTGATCCAAAATACTCTTCGGATCCTACTTGTTTAGCTCATACTGTTGGCTGTCCTGCTCCATCCACCTCCTCCTTGGATCTGAGCAGCAGAGAAGACTCAACTAAATTCTTTCTGAAGCCAGTTTCTCCAGCTCTGCCATGACAGTTATTGCAAACATCAAGGAAGCATTCAAGGCCCCCAACCACTGCTTCATCCAGATCTTCAAGGAGTTTGACAGAAGCAGACATGGACAGGATGGTGAGATTTCTCAGGGCTTAGATCCAGATGGGAGTCCTTCCAGCTCTGTCCCCTTTAGATCCATGAGTGCTTCTGCCAAGCCAGTTCTTTCTCCATCTCTGATCCGTCTTGCAGTTTTGGAGTCCCAGGATCGAAGATCCCCTAAAGGTTCGGTGTCAGATCCAAGGAACCTTCCCTCTTCAACGCCAACTGTATCCCTGATGAGTATCGCTTTAATCCCTTTGGATCAAAGCAGATCTCTGATCCAAGAGATCAGCACAGTGCCTGAGGGGTTGGGGTCTGTTCCTAATTTTAGACCCATCCGTTCCTCTGTGTCTTAGCCCTGGACAGCTTGGGTCCGATTATTTCCTGAAGGCCCAGATCTGGGGTTGGCACTGAGCTTCCTTTGACTTAGACCCGGGGTACCCCCCCCCCCATCAGCCTTTCAGCTAGTGGAAAGGGACTTTTCTTTGCATAGAGAGCCAATCCTCTCTGATCTTATCTCTTGCCTTTCATCAGGTCTGAGCTCCGAATCCATCATTCTTGCTTGTACGGGTCAGCCATTTCTGGGAGCCCTCCACACAAGTTCCCCAGAGGGATTTAGCCCCTCTTCCTATACCTCTCCCGAACACCCTATGGAAGAGATACCTCAAAAGAGAATATGTAAGAGGAGGCACATAGACTCCCCATGGAGTCTCACAAAAGGCACCGATTTTGATGAGGGAGAAGGATTTCCCCGATTCACTACCTGATGTCTTCTTTGGGGACATTCTGGAATTCGTCAAACAGAAGGGTGGCTCATCTTCCTAGTCTCCTCCTCCAGAGGAATCTGTGTTCCTGGAGCATTTTAGGGCTGGCCGAGCTGGGGTGACTCCCCAGTGGATGAATTTATTGGCCTGGTTTCCCCTTGATTTGGAAGTAATCAAACAAAAAACAAGTAATCTCCGTGGTGTCCCTGAAGTCTCAAAACAACCCACTAAAGTGTAGTGGGTCTAAAAACAAAACAGTCTAAGAAACTTCTCTGTGTGGAAGATTTTCAGTCCATATATTTCTAGTTAATCACTGTATATTAATCAGATCAGACAATAGTAGCAGAAGTAGCGAACGTAAACTCGTCAAGTCAAAAAGTAATAATAGAAAATATATAATTCTACAGCATTACTAAGTATTCGAAAGTAATCCAAGCGAGGCAGGCAGTCTGTTTCCAGTTGAAAATCCTTTATTAAGTACACAGACAAGCGATCCAAGTAAAACAAAAATAGAGTAATTTCCTCACAAGCTTTCTAAATATATATATATATATATATATATATATATATATATATATATATATATATATATATATATATATATATACACTTTTTATCAGGCATGGGAATGGTTTATTGTGCTGCAAAAGTGTTATTGGTACACATGTTAAATTCGCATCCCTTCCCCCATCAGTGTGACATTTCAGCTGGTCCTGCCCTACCTAGTAGCTGTCATAATAATATATAGCCCTAATATACTTTAATGGTACATCTTATTTAACCAAATTATTAAGTAGATTATTAAGTCTGTGATTTTATACAAGGCAATATACTACATGGCTGGAAATATATCAACCTTAGTTCATTTTGCGATAAAAAATTATATATAAATATATACATATACATTTTGCATGTAAAAATCAGTTTCTATTTTCATAACCTATTGTTAGATAGCTTTCGTCCTAGGCTTCTTCAGGTCTGTGTATAAGAACCCTAAAAACCTATATAATTGTATAATTAGTATTGTTATTACCATCATTTTGAATAAAGTGGAAAAAAGAGAACCAGAAAAAAATATATATATATATGTATGATGATGGAAACAAAATATACACTTAAATTTCAAATGATTTAAAATGGTATTTAAAACCAATTTGTAGAAAATAATAAAATACAATTATGTAAACAATGTGGCAATTTTCTAAGTTCCAGTGCACTTTTAATTGAACAGTAGTAGTTTAGTCCAGGCTTTCTAAAAGAGTTCAACTTTAATTGCCACATGAGTTCATGTTTCTCCAGAATATTCGGGATGTCTCCTTCAAGATCACCCATGTCTATGCGATCCAGGATCCGGAACTTAAAACCTGTGTGTCTTTTATGAAGAGAAAAGTGTTTGGCTAGTGCATTATTTTTACATCCAGAGCGGATTTCTGACAGATGACATGAAATCCTTCGCTTGAGTTTTACAGTCTTGCCCACATAGAATGCATCACATTCATTGCACTGTGCCCTGTAAATTACTTTTTTAGTGTTAGTCACCCCCTGCATTGGTTTTAATGATCTTCTTTAAATAAGGGCAATAAAAACTATCACCTTGCTGTATAAATATACAAAATGTACAATTAGTTTCACATCTTTTAGTGCTTTTCTCACATGGTCTAGGTTTAAATTCAACAAAACTTCTAATATTCCTGGCCTTCCTATAAACAAATGATGGGGCTTCACCTAAGATGTTAATCAGAAAAGGGTTTCCTGTGACAATGTCCCAGTTTTCTTCAATAGTATTTTTGATACTGTGATAATCCAAAGTGTATGTCAGGATGCAGCTATTTTTGCATTTGTTATTCTCTGTGGGATTACTTAACATTTTTCTACTGGGGAGGTTGAGTGAGGATGCTTCAGTCCTTTTCAGTTCTATAATGGGTTCCAGGATGTTTAACATCTTCATAGCCTCTCACTAGAAAATCATTCTCTAAGTTGTTCAGGTTTCTCAAAAATGGTTCCATCTCTGTGGTAATTTGAGGTAATCTATAGCTTTGGGGTTTCACTACATTATACTTGTTTTTTGTAGGATGTAGACTTTTACTGTGGAGTAATAAGTTAACCCTCGTTGGTTTTCTGAATAGATAGTATAGAATAGATAGTAACACTAAAAAAGTAATTTACAGGGCACAGTGCAATGAATATGATGCATTCTATGTGGGCAAGACTGTAAATAAACGCAAGTGAGCAGGAGGAGAAGACCCTGTCTGCCATTAGAATCAAATTTTCTTCTCCCCATGTACTTCCTGTATGAACCAGTGAGGTGGTAAGAAATCTGTGGGACATTTTTAGGACTTGCACTGGGATACCTCAGGGGAAGACATTGCCCCAGAGGTATAGGGTGTCTGCAAAATCAGGGCTTCAGAGACTACTCCTTTGATAGTCCATATCAGCACTCCTGAAGTGTTGGACGAGTGTCCATCTCTGGTGCCAGGGGTCATTTTTCCTTGCGCCTGGACAAAAATTGCAAACAATTCCTGCATGCTAAAAATGATATCCATAGGTCACTACATACCTTTTGCCTTCCTCCTCTGGTGCAAAGAAGGAAACTCCCCGATGTTTCAGCTTAGGAAATAAAAAAGCTGCTACAAAAGTCATCCAGGAGGTCCCACCCAAACAGATGGGATTCGGAACCTCCTCCCACTTCTTTTTAGTGCCAAAGAAAACAGGGGACCAAAGACAAGTTTTGGATATAAGCAGTTTGCAAAGAAGTTGAAGTTTAGAATGGTTACATTTCAGTCTATCCTGCCTCTTCTGTGCAAGGACGATTGGATGTGCTGTATAGATCTCCAGGATGCATAACTATCATATCAAAATACAGGCCCTCCCAGGACTCTTCTGTTCTTTCGGCTGGAAGCCAATTACTACCAGTTCAGAGCACTTGCCTTTGGGCTTACTACAGCCCCCTGGGAGTTCACCAAATGCATGGCATTGGTGGCAGCTCACTTCAAACTCAAAGGATACCAGGTGTTTCCTTATCTTGATAATTAACTTCTCAATGTACCATCCAGGCATCAACTACTATAAGCCCAGAAGTTCTTGCTCCAGATCTCCAACTTCTTGTGTATCTCTGTAAACCATGCCAAATTAAACCTAACACTTGCACATACTCTGGAATTTATAGGAACTCAAATACTGACTCAAGTGGCATCATTACCTCTTCATCGCATTACATCATTGAGAAATCAGGTACAGGCCATGCTGTCTTATCTGTCCCCTCCAGCAAAACTAATACTGAAAGTACTGTGAATGGTGCAATGGTGCAGCGGTAGCGTTGTCGCCTTGCAGCAAGAGGTTCTCCAGTTCACTTCTCTGCTGGGGTGCCTTCTGTGCAGAGTTTACATGTTATCCCTGCATTCGTGTGGGTTTCCTCCGGGTGCTTCAGTTTCCTCCCATGTTAGAAAGACGTGTCTGGTGTTTCTCCCTGGGCCGCCTCTGCAAATTGGCTTTGTTCCAAGTCTAACTTTTCCAGTTAAATATTAAAGTTCTTGGGTTGATGTCAGCTGCCATTCTTCTTCCTCTAGCAAGACTCTCAACGGGAATCCTTCAGTGGACATTGCTGGTGCAGTGGTCCATTCTTTACCAGTCTTTATCATTTCCCATAAGATTCACTCCGGTCTGCAAATTTCATGTTCGCTTTTGGATTCAGTCAAACTACCTATTCCTGGGCAGGCTGTTCTCATTCCTCTCCAATCACCGCAATGACCACTGAATCTTCCAACTGTGGGTGGGGTATTTTCTAGGAAAGATGGGAAAAGGCATGTGGTCTCCCTCAGAGACCAAGTTGCATATCCATGTCCTAGAGATGAGAGCAGTCCTAACATTTGCAAGCCTATCAGGGTGTTCTTACTCTAGGGACTGTTGCAATCCACACGAACAGTATGTCCATGGTCTGGTACATGGAGGAACCCATTCCTACCCATTGTGCAGAAGTGCCATGAAGGTCTGGGAATGAGCAATCTCTTGAGACCACTTTCTCATTGCAATGCATATACTGGGGAAAACCAGCGTGCTTGCAGTCGGACTCAGCAGGTCCATTCTGATCCCTCACAAGTGCGCCCTCAAACAGGAGCAAATATGATCTTCAGTCACTGGGGTCAGCCTTGCTGTGACCTATTTATCTCGTCCCTCAAGTGCAGCAAATACTTTACTCTGACGTTACCGAGGAATACAGTGATTGACAATTGGCCCCCAGGTCTCCTCTATGCATATCCCCCTCATGTTATTCGTGTTTCACTGTTGCAGTCATTACATTTGGGTAATCTGCCTGCAAGTTGCAGTCAGCCAGCCTGATAAACTAACAAAGTCTTGGGTCCTGCATCGGCTGCTGTCCCTTCTTCCATGATGTCAGGTCGTCAGGGATATAAATCATGCAGCCAACGCCATTGCATCAGTCTTTCTTGCCGTGCGATGCCCAAAGCAGTTCGCAAGTGCCGGTTGGCCGACTCCTGAAATTTTCATTTGAGTTTCAGAACTGAAGTCTTCAACTTAAAGCTAAGTACCCCGTTGGGGAAACTTTTTCTTGCTCCTTACTGATGTCCGTAAAAGTTAATAATTGCATTACTTGTAGAAAGCAAATAGCTCATAGATTTTTATTCGTACTGTATTCCTTGCCTAGGCCCTGACCACTGCGTACCTTGCTGTTGGTTTTGTGCTTTATTTAATCAGCGCACTATCCGTCGTCTGTATATTTTTGTCTCTAAATATTTCGGTTCTCTGTTTAATTATCCAGAAAATGTCGTTGGTTAGCCATCCAACTACTGGGATTCCGAAAAAATGCAAAGATGAAGACAGGCCGTCGAGGTCCAAATCTGCCGATGACTCTTCTCCTAAGCCGTTCGCCGGTACTCAGTGAGGTGTAGCTCTTGATACCCGCTACTTCTGATTCCCAGGCCTCTACTGAGACCCATTCGGAGTCCAGTATGCCACGAGATACTTCAACTATGGAACCCGTGGATGTCTCTACCTTGGATGGGTCCGGAGCCACTGTGCAGGCACTGGCCTCTGAGGGTGTATTCAGGTTTACTGACTTGCATATTAAATAGACACCTTTTTCATTACTAAGGCCTAAATCTTGATCCATGTCCAAAACGACGACGCCCACATGCTCAGACCCCTATGCCTAAAAAAACAAATGATAAAAATGGCTGAAGGTCTAATAACTCTAATCAGGGGTAGTCAACCACCCCCACCCCCCAAGAGGCCTAGGGCTGAGCTTGATTATGAACCTTCTGATCAGGATTCTGTTTCTTCTGATGACCTGGATTTGTCCATACCTACTTATGAGGGATTCTGATGCAGAGGATTCTATTCCCTCTGCTTCCCCTCCTGAGGATTTTTCTTTTGGGGAAACTTTACATACTTTAAGGGAGCATTTTCACTGGGAAAGCCAGGAATTTTCTGATTAAAAAAAGAGGCTTAGGGATTTCCTTCTGCCTCAGCATAGGCCTTTGGCTATGCCTCCTGTACTAGACATTGTTGATGTTTTCCTGGAATCCAGTGTGGCCCGATTCCCTGCCTCCTGCTCCTAGTAAACCTGATAGATATTACAGGGTTCCCGAGTCCCACAAGTTCCTTTTCAAAAATCCTGTTGCAGATCCAGAGACTATTTCTCAGGGGCCCAAGGACAATACGGCTTCTACTGCTAAAAGACCTACCACTTCCGATAGAGACTCTGGGGCACTGGATAGATGGGGTAAAAAGGTTTATACTTCTGTAACCTTGGCAATCAGAGCTTTAAACTGCCAATTACATATGTTAAAATATCAGCAACATGTTATTGGACTGCTTAAACAGAAAATGATGATTCCTGACTGTGTGGAAAATAGATTTACAGGACTTAATGCGTTCTGCTGAACAAGTTGGAAAACATACTTTGCAATGTGGTTTTGATTCTGTAGAGGCCTCTTGCACGGCTGCTGTTACTGGATCTGTGTTTTGAAGGCATGCTTGGCTTAAGGAGTAATCTTTGCCTGATCATGTTAAAGCTAAATTGTTGGATGCTCCTTTAAATCAGGACCGCCTGTTTGGCAACAAGGCTGAAGACATTCTTAAAAAGATGGAAGATGAAGCTAAATCTATGTAAACTGTTAAAAGTTTTTTTTACAAGTGCAACCTCATAGATTTAGTAGGCACTGGCCTACTAAAAATTGGTCCTTTTTAGTCCCTTCCAGGTCTTCTCAAGCCTAACCCAGATGCAGCAAAAACCCCAGGTTTCAGTCCCAGGGGGCTGTCAGAACTAAGCAGTGGGGGGGGGGGGGCCTGTACTTCCAAATCTGGAAATAAGACATCCCTTTTGTTAAGTCTTAATAACTTCCTTTTAATATTCCCAAGCACTTATCTTTTGACCGACTCTTTGGGGGTAAAGATTGCTCTTCAAACAAAGAACTGGAATCTCTTAACCCAGGACAAATGGAGTTTAAATATAGTGTCCCAGAGATACAGATTCCATTTCCACATGTTGCCAACACCAAATGGGTGGCCAGACCTGCCCCCAAATCAGTGGGCAGAGGCTCAAAAACAAGTACTTTCCCTGTTAAACATGGGGGCTATTCAACTGGTACCACAAGAGGGAAAAGGGACAAGGTTTCTACTCCAGACTTTTTCTGGTACCCAGAAAATACAAATCATGGCTTCCAATTCTGGACCTGTCTACTGTAAACACCTTTCTGGAGATTCCAAAACTCAAGATGCTGACTCTTCATCAATTACTTCCTATGCTAGGTAAAGAAGCCTGGTTGGCGACACTAGATTTAAAAGGAAGCATACCTGCACATCCCAATCAGTGAATCTTGCAGAAGGTATGTACGCTTTAAAGCAGGCTGCATGGCGTTATCAGTTCTCTGCACTGCCCTTTGGCTTGTCTACTGCGCCCAGGGTATTCACAAAGTGCCTGGTTCCATTTTATTGCATTTTGCAGGCAAAGAAGTATTCAAATATACCCATACCTGGACGATTGTCTAATTCAGGCAGAAAGCCAGGGCATACTTTTAAATCATATGGCGTTTGTAAAAAGGTTTCTAACTTGTCTGGGGTACACCATAAACGAAAATAAATCATAACTGGTACCCTGTCGTCAAATTACATTCCTGGGAGCAAGCTTGAATACAACTTCCCAGATGGCTTACCTCTTGCCAGAAAAGCAAATTCATTTGTTAACCTATTTCAAACTAGTGGCCACAAGAACCCTGCTATCTGCAAGACAAATACTGCAAGCCTTGGGGTTCATGGCCCTCCTGCATTCTTCTAATTCCATATGCAAGACTGCATATGAGGAAACTACAGTGGTATCTAAAAATCCTATGGAGTCGACATTCTCACAGCCTGGAAACAATGATTCCTATCATACCTTGCCTATGCCTAGAGTTCCTCTTGTGGGCAGAGAACTGCCACTAAAACAAGGGACTACCATTCACACTACTCCCTGCAACCCAAACCTTAACAGATGCATCAGACTATGCATGAGGGGCTCACCTGGCAGTGAAGTGCATTCAGGGCAAATGGAACCCAATTCAAATGCACCTAGATATCAATCAAAAAGAAATGTTAGCTGTACAGAATGCTCTGACAGCCTTCAAGAACTACATTCTTCCAGGACAACTAATGGTAAAGACTGGTAATACCACAGTTATGTGGTACATAAGCAGGGGGGGGGTACACATTCCTACCCCCCTCTGCAGACTAGCCATGGCATTGTGGAACACAGCTTTGAGCTACCAAGTGCACCTACAAGCTCAATTCCTGCCAGGAAAATTAAATACACTGGCAGACAGACTAAGCCGAAACCTCATGGACCCACACGAGTGGAAACTGGAACCAAGGATTTTCAACATGTTGACATGCGAATGGGGGAGCCCAGACATCTATTTGCCTCCCCTCAGAGCTACCAGTTGGACAAGTTTTGCACAAGGACTCCCCACAGACAAGCCCTCCCAACCCCCCCCCCCCCCCCGCCTCTGCTCTCCAAAGTTCTACTGAAAGTCAAACAGGGCAAACCAAGGATGATCTTGATCGCTCCAGACTGGCTGCGCCAACACTGGTACCCCCTCCTGAGCAGTGTCGCAGTTATCTTCATGGCACCTGCCTCAGACCCCTTCCCTGCTGTCTCAGCAGGAGCACCAAATTCTGCACCCTCAGCTTCCAACATTGAACTTTGCAGCCTGGCTAATCACTTAAATTCACTCTTATTCCTCAGCAAACCTGTGATGGATGTCATCTTGGAGGCAAGGAGACCTAGTACTAGAAAATCTTATGCTGAAAAATGGAAAAGATTCTGTGCCTGGAACCATTCTCAAGGGATGAGCACAGCAGCGCCCAATTTACCTCAGATTTTTCAATACTTAACTGAGATGCTTCACAAGGGCCTGTCTTTTTCCTCCATTAAAATCCAAGCCTCAGCCATTTCTGCTCATTATAACAGAACCACCCCTCTTCTCTCATCCTCTGCTTAAGCAGTACCTCAGAGTCAAAAACTTGAGACCACCCAGGAGAGCTGCAAACCCTGCCTGGGACCTTAAATTTGTATTGGAGAAACTCACTCTACCTCCTTTCGAGCCAGCTGCTACTGCAGAATTAAAATTTCTTTCTTGGAAAACAGCTTTCCTTTTAGCAATCACTTCAGCTAGAAGGATATTTGAATTACAGGGTCTTATGGCAGTGGAGCCTTTCATCATCTTTAATGCGGACAGGGTGTCACTCGGGACCAATCCATCCTTCATGCCCAAGGTGGTATCCAGTGTGGCTCTTAATCAGTCCATTCATTTGACAACCTTCGTTCCAAATCCACAGAACAAAGGGGAGCGGATTCTGCATTCCTTGGATGTGCACAGACAACTTAGATTCTACTTGGACAGGTCTAAACCTCGAAGAAAATCTGAACTGCTGGTAGCATTTGCTTCTGGGGAAGAGTGGAAGGCTATTTCAAAACAAACCATTTCTAAATGGATAAGCCATTGCATTCATTTCTGCTATAAGCACCATGGAAAACCTATCCTCCAGGGGATCAGATCTCACTCCACCAGGGCTACATCTACTTCTACAGTCTTTCTCAGAGGTGTTCCTACCAGGGACATCCTAGAAGCTGCTACCTGGAGTTCTTTACATACTTTCAAGCGTTATCATTTGCCAATTTTCTCTAAATCCAGAACTGGCTTTGCCACTGCTGTCTTGCAGGATCTTATAGCTGGCCCTAATGCTGTATAAACTCCTCCTCCCAACCATAGCTTTGGGAAGCTACCCAAATGTAATGACTGCAACAGTGAAAACACAAAGAACATAGTACAGTTGTGTACACCTATCATAAATGTACATGTTCGAGTGTGTTCACTGTTCCAGCCCCCTAATTTCTTCTGGCTATACCTGTACTGTCTTTTACTATGCTTAAAAGCCTTTTTGGTGTATTTGCTTTTTGTTGGAGGTATACCTTTGTGTTTTTATGTTCATTTTCTCCCCATTAGGGGGGGGCAACTGACATCTGGTGTAAGAAAAACTGATGTAATGGTGTCTGCTGCATGTTTTATACCCCTGATGTCATGGAAGAAGGGACAGCAACCGACGCAGGACCCAAGACTTTGTTAATCAGGCTGACTGAGGGCAACCTGTAGGCAGATTACCCAAATGTAATGATGGCAACAGTGAATACACTCAAACATCTACATTTATGGTAAGTGTACACAACTGTGCTTTCCTCCGATTCCAAAGTTCCTACAGAAAGCAAGCAGGCTGAAGAGCTCAGTCATCCTCATTGTCCCCTTCTGACCTTGACAAATATGGTTCCCCTTTCTCTGGTATTGACATATTTTGCATGGTTACTGGAGCCCACTCAGGGTCTCTTCCATCATCTATCAGGAATTCAACATCCCTGTCTCCATGCCCTCAAGTTGACCACATGGTTTCTCCACTTCAGTGATAGTAAGATGGTCCAGGCTTGCTTCTCCAGTTCGTGACATTATCTTGGCTTCCAGAAGGTCCCAACAAAGTCTACAGAAGCAAATGGAACGATTCTCTATATTGGTGTCCAAGCAGAATATTGATGCTTTTTCAGCCATTCTTCTTTTTCTCACTACTCCTAAAGAAGGGGCTAGTTTTTCTACTATTAAACTTCAGTTGGCAGCCATATCCAACTTCCACGCTGCAAACAAATCTTCATCTCTGGCATCTTTCAGATTATGTAAAGCTTTGAAGAGAGTCTTCTTCCTTAGACCTCCAATGAATGATCCCGCTTCTCCTTCGGTTCTAAAGGTGGTTCTTCAGTGGCGAACTCAGAAACCCTTTTAACTGACTGACAAATGTGATATGAAGTTTTTTTTTTCTTGGAAAACAATCTTTTTAGTGGCCATCACTTCAGCAAAAAGAATCTCTGAGCTCCAAGCCTCATCGGCTAGGCCTCCTTACATTATTTTTTGTAATGATAGGGTGTCTCTTCCAACCAACCCTTCCTTTCTGCCTAAAGTAGCTATGGAGGCTAGCATTAACCAGTCCATACAGTTATTTTCTTTCCAAACTTTGCTAATAAGGGTGAATACATGTTGCATCTCCTTGATGTTCAGACAATTGTTTTCATCTTCACAGAAGAAAACTGTACAAGAAGTCTGATAAGCGGTTTGTATCTTTTTCCACTAACCGCTTTGGTCAGGCAATTTACAAAATTACTCTGGCCAAATGGATTACTGATTTATATTTTGCTGATTTAGTCACAAAAAGATTTGGAGCTAGTCTGTGACTTATTTTTATTAGGAAGATAAAACTTCAGTATTTGAAGATGTACATAGTTTTGTGTGTTGGTAGTAAGTTAATAGGTTTAGGGAGGTATTGGTGTTTTGTTTGAGGGCTTTCAATAAAACAAAATGTTGTAAGATGATGTGACATCCAGTAATCAAGGAGCCTGAATCCTCACCACTGACCCTGTAGAAGGACGTTCACTTGGAACAAAAATGAATCCTCACCACTGACAATGTATAGGGACATTCACTTGGAACAAAAATGGATACACCCAGTATTTCCAGATGTAGCTCTTAGCATCAAGCACAATTTCCCTTAAGAGGAACACAGGGAAAACAGCCTGGGGTCTGGGTTTCTCTTTCTCTCCAGGTCCCCAGTATGCTCCTTACTGGCACATATGTAGAGTTAAATCCTTAGCCAAGTGTCCAAGCCAAGCCCTCAAGCACACACTGAAACCAGTGCTTAGTCTCCCTCCTCAAAGTAGCTGACACACACACTTTGAGATTTGATTTGCGCACGTGCGCACACACCTGGGAAAGGCTAGCACAGGTTTACTAGCTATGCCCCCTTCTGCCTAGACTGTAAGGTAGTTACTGCCATCAAACACTCCCAAGCCAGCTACTCTAAGGCTGTTATAAGGGGATCGGCTCCGATCCCATATGTAAAGAATGAAGGGTGAGATGGACTACAAACATGGAACGTTATAACTACTACATAACTTCTTCTATTAGGGCGTATCAGCATGACCTAGACACCTTCACTGCTCTGGTTCAGGTAGTTTTAGAATTTTTAGCAAATATTTTTCAGCAAAGTGCCAGTTCTTCTACGGTCAAGGTCCAACTGGAAGTTACATCTCAACTCTTATGTAGGCAACAATATGGCTTCTCTAGCTTTTAATCTTCGTAAAGCCTTCTTGAAAGGCAACTTCTTACTTTGGCCACTGGTTAAGGACCCAACACCTCCCTGGGATCTCAGGCTAGTTCTGCAAACTTTGGTCTCGCCACCCCCCCCCCCCTCTTTGAGCCTGCAACCTCGGTGGACTTGGTTTCTATCCTTTAAGACTGCTTCCTTGGTTGGTATTACATCTGCCAAAAGGGTCTTGGAGCTTCAAGCATTGTCGGTCAAACCTCCCTATTTGGTATTTCATAAAGACTAGCTGTCCTTGAGTACTAATCCTTCCTTTCTTCTAAAGTAGCTTCGGAAGTCAATATTAATCGTGATTAATCTCCCTGTTTTCTTTCCAAATTTTCAAAATAAGGGAGAGTACAAACTCCACTTGTTGGATGTGCACAGTTATGTTTTTATCTGCGCAGGACTAAATCATTTCATAACTCACCAACTTTTTATTTCCTATTCTAAGCCCTTTTTAGGGAAACCAGTGTCTGTCACCATTGCCCATTGGATTTCCTAGTGCATATCCCTGGCATATTCAGCTAGAGGTTTAATCCTGCCAGGTCATATTAAGGTGTGTTCCACTAGATCTATGGCAAATCCACAATCCAAAACTATTAAAAATACACGGTCGTTAAGAATCCACTGAACAACACTTTATTTGATTTAGTGCCTTCGTCAGGAGTCCTGAGGAAGTCTTGTGGTGAACGCCTGACGAAAGCGCTAAATCAGTGTTCAGTGGATTCTTAACGACTGTGTATTTTTAATAGATCTATGGCAACTTCAGCTGCCTTCTGGTCCTGAGTTTCTCTGGATGATCTTTCTTCTGTGACTACTTGGGCTTCTTCACACACTTTCATCTCGCAATACAAGTTGGACATTTAATTCAGCAGCAGGGCATCCTTTGGTTGCACTGTGCTCCAGAATATCCTTCCATGAAGAACTCCCAGGTGTTTAGCAGCTGGGGACTTTGTCCCACAAGTTGAAGAGCAAATGGACAACTTCAGGTAAACAAGTTATGTACTCACCCTAATGTTCCATCTGAGTTGTTGCTCTTCATTTGTCTTAAGCCATTTTTCCCTGCTTCCCCCTGCCTTGTGTAGGCTGTGTGGTGGTCTTGCCAGAAGAGGAATGTTCACCATATGGGTATGCCTTTGTTCTCTGCTTGCTTAGGGGAGATCCTTGTCATGGAATAAGATTTTGGATCAGATTGGGATACTATGGTGGGCAGCAAACTCTATCTGAAGGGAGGAGGGAGATTGCATTATGGGTAGGGGAGGAGCTCTGGTCAGATGCTGGAAAAACGGCCTAGTTGGATCTGTGCCGGATCAGAGTAGCCACAGGTTGAAGACAGATGAGCAACAACTGCGATGGAATATTCTGGTGAGTACATAACTTTTTTTTCAGCAAGGAACATTACTTATAGGTGGGGACTGGAACTTGATTTGCAGCAGTAAAGATGGGTCTGGGGGGCCCAGAAGGGAAAATATAACAAGAGGGTATATTTTTGAAGAAATGTATGAAAATATTTGGCATGGAAGATGTGTTTTCAGTCATAGGAGTATAGAGTGAATTTACATATTCCCCAAGATATAAAAACTGGGCTAGCTAGACAGAATTTACATTTCACAGGAATATGTGTATTTAATTAAAGGTCTTGATACCCAACCAATGACTTTCAGATCATGTGCCAATAATAGCTAAAAGAAAAACCTAGGGCAATGAAATGAGACATTGGCACTTTCCCACCTGTTAAAAATAGAGGAATTCAAGGAGTTGATAGTGGAGATTATTCAGGAGCTCTGAGGGGCTAGAAATTTCTTAAAATACATCTAGGGAGTGGGATAAAATTAAGCTGGAGTGTAAAAATAGAGTGGAAATAAAAGAAAGGGAGCTATGGTTAAGAACCAACAAGAATTATTTAGATGGACTTGCAAATGTGAAAGTATTGCAGAATAGGAGGAATCTCATAGAACAAGAGGATCAACTGCAGAATGCTAGACAGAAAAGAAGGGGTTACCTTGATAATATGCACAAACTTAGACTGCTGTTAAGAAACTTTTTTTTTGATAACACTAGAACACCAAAATGTTTAGCCCAGGAACTCTGGCAAGAGAAGGTGGTAAAGGCTAAAACAAAGACAGTGACTAGATCCTGTAGAGGTATTAGAAACATTTCGGAAATTCTATGAATCTCTCTAAAGCCGTGAAATATGAAAATCAAGAAAAGATACAAATGGAAATGTTCATAGAAGAATTGAGTATGCCAAGGTTAGAGGTAGATGAGGCTCAATTAATAGGATAGGAGGAGATAAGATAAAAATTGTGATGTATAACCAATCTACAGCAATGTCTCCAGGAATAGATGGTATTCCTGTGAAAGTTAGAAGGAAAAAAAGTGCCACCATCCTGGAAGAGAGCAGCGATAGCTGTAATTTATGCATTATTTATTGACCGGGAAAGTCCAGTGGGCCCAAACGACCCATTTTCAGTGGAGGCCCAGGGTGAAAAGCTTCATACAATCACAGAAATTTTACATAACATCAGATCAACTTTGAAAGTCAAAGTTTTTACATAATACAAATAGATAGATATATAAGAGAAATACATATTATACAGGTATACAATATAAGAAAATAAACCCAGTGTGTTAAATCTATAGTAATTCTTTTTGTATATTCTCATAAGTATTAATACTGTTTAATTCTGTTTATTCAACTACAGAAATAAAGAAATTGAGAGTGGATACGAAGCTGTAAATTGCAGCTGTATGTAGCTAGTAAAAGTATTTATAGTGTATAGTGGTCAAAACATTTAAGGTTGTTTAAAAATATGACTACAAGAACAGACAAGGGTATTGAGATGGTGTTCTTTTAGTGCAAATTTAAATGTTTTTAAAGAGTCTAGTTGATTGAGAGAGGGAGCGCATTCCAAACTTTGGCAATGGCATGGGAATTGAGACATTGTCCTGCTCTTTTGTTGGGTTTAGTTATGGTTAAGAGTTGTTGAGGACCTAAGATGCAAAGTAGGGATTAGTAATACTTAGAAGGTAAGGATCCATCTTCATACAGGCCCATTTCTATACTAAACTATGATTATAAAGTGTTCATGTCTATAACAGCGAAAAGAATAGCAAAAATAATGCCAAAATTCACAGATACGGATCGGTGTAGTTTTGTGAAGGGGAGACGAACCTTTGACAACTAACATACAGAGGGAAGCAGAATGTAAGAAAATACCATTGTTGGTGGGTCTTAATGCACCGAAAGTATTTGACGGAGTAGGCTGCGACTTTGAGCAGGGCAATAGAAGCATTTGCATTTCCTGAAAAAAATGATAGATTAGGATGATGTATGAGGGATCATAGGCGAACATTAAAGTGGGTTGAGTCCGTCCTGACCATTTCTGCTTGAGCAGAGGAACCAGACAGAAGTGTCCTCTTTTCCCCTTTATTTGCATTATATAGAGAACCAGTGGCAAAGCAAATAAGGGACTCAGAAATTCAAGGATATAATTGGTATCTAGTCAAAAGCTGTTTCTGTTTGCAGATATTGTTTTATACTTGACAACACCAGAGAGACGCATTACATTGTTGTGGAACATTTTGAGACTTTTTCCGATATTTTCGGGATACAAAATTAATGAAGCTAAAAGAAAGGCAGTAGCAGTGAATTATGTACCTATACATAAAATGGTTCAGTAATATCTGTATTTATGGGGACATGATAAAATTAAATATTTTGGAGTATGGATTAATAATTCTGGTGTGGCAGCTAAGGATATGTGGGAAGAGACGAAACAAAACATGATACAAAAACTGAGGAAATGGAAGCTTTGTTATATGATTATGGATAGTAAGATGCAAGCAGTCAACATGTTTTAGTCCCTTAAGTCTTATATATAGTTCAGGTATATTTTTATCAACCAGAGGAGAAGTTTTGGATATACATTAATAAAGAGCTGAAGTACTTTATCTGGGAGGGAAAGACAGCAAGAGTTAAGTGGGATAAGCTGATTTTTTTCAGCAAAAGAGGGTAGATTGGGATTACCCAATTTGAATGGGGTATTTCAGTGATACACAGTTAAGGCTCCTTGATATAGCACAAGCAGAAAACTATAATTCAAAGTGGAAAAGGATGATGAAACGGGGGAAGCTCAAACAAGAAGAAAATGGAATTTTGGATGCAGGCCTTTAAGGAGAATAATCGTATAGAATATTATATTCTAAGAACTAAGCCAACATGGAAATGGAGAAAAGAGATTCTGCCAAGAACGACTGCAGTTAGGGATATAGACAAGCATGCGGAGGGTTGACATTTACTGAAGAAAATTGGCAAAGGAACCAAGGTATTGGGAGCAAATAACTAGAGAGGGAAAGGTAATGGAATGGGAAGAGATGAAGAATTTATTTGAACTGCAGGTTAGAGATTATTTCCTATCAGTAATTGATATCAAAGGTATATGCAAAATGAAATAAATAGGGGGTCCGAAACAAAAGACCAGCACTGGTAGAGTTTTTAGTAGAATTTAGAACAGAAGCTGCCACTAAAAAAGGAATAATGGAGCATATAAAATATTGCATGATAACTATAGGAATTAATGAGGCTAAAAGGAGTTGGGAAGAGATTGGATAAACAATTCACAAAGAAACAATGAGAGGATACATGCATGTCTCCCAAATATGCCATAAAATCTAGAAGATTTAATATTTTTGCTTGGAAATGTTTATATAGATATCGATGTACCGAAGTAGACTCTAATTTTTCCTTGGGTAGACAGCAAATTTTGGAGGTGTGACTGGGAAGAAAGAGCTACTTGGGAACATATTTTCTGGGAGTGGGGTGGGTTGGTGGACTTTAAGGATTCTCTGCGGGATGCACTGTCAAAGATGCTGGGTGGGTGGAGGGATATGATTTTTCTGAGCTAATATAGAATCGGAATTGCCTAGACATGGTATGGCCTTGCTGTGTCTAATTATGGTGGCTGCCAAAAAAGCAATTATTACAAAATCTAAACCAACTAAACTACAAGTAGTGAATGTAGTAACAGATAAAATAGGTGGAACTGAGATCTTTAGAAAAGTGTAAAAGCAAACTACATGGGGAAAAATAGGAATTGTGGGAACAATACATAAAAGGTAGGAATGTGGTTTGAAAGAAGTCAGGACTTAATTGAGCTCTGTAATGTGTGACCGAAAATGATTGGGTAGATTATAAGTGATGTACAGTTGCAACTGGGAGTATCAGTATGGTTTGTGATGTGAAATGCTTCCAACTAGGATTGCATTGGTGTGGCATGTTTTTATTTATATAAATGATTGCTTGTCGTACATGATGGTTTAGTAAGGATGTTTCTTGTTTTAAAAAAGTGCGGGATGGAATTGAATAATTTATGTATAGTTTAGGTCATGTGATCTATAGTAATATATGTGAAGTATAACATTTGTTAATGTTAATTTGTAAATAGTTTGATTACTTTTGTATAAATGTAAAATTGCCCATTTCGCAAGTGATAATTCAATAAAGATGTTCAAACTTTTTTTTTTAGAGTTGCTTTGTTGTCCTACAGCTTATTCCAGTAGATCTATGGCTACTTCATCTGCTTTTTCCTCAAGAACTTTCTTTGACATCATCTGCCACTTGGTCATAGACTCGTACCTTTGTTATGCATTACAAATTAGACGTGGTCTCCAGAAGCAGAGCTTCCTTGTCCTTCCTTGAGAGCCTCCCAAGAGTTACATAGCTGAGGACTGTCCCATTCGTGAGGAAGAATGAAAAGGACAACATCAGATTTAAAAGTTATGCACTTACCGTAACTTGGCATCTGTGTTTTCCATTTTCATTCTTCCTCACCTTCCTTCCCAGCCATCTCCCGGATCTTTGGATGATATTGGAACCATTATGTTCCTGTTTTGAGCCTCATTCTTTTTCTTCTCTGTTATATCTCTAACATAGTGGGGAGTAAGGCAGCAAACTCTATCTGAGGAGTTGAGGATGGAATAGAGGATTACTGGTAAAGGGAGGAGCTAGAGATTTGGCTCAAAAGTCTTGTAGATGTGGCCGAGTCAGATCCGAGGATTGGATGCTAGACCTATTTGTGAGGAAAGTTTTTCCTTTTTCCCCCTTTAGTGTAGGTCCTTTTTTACGGTAGGACTGTTTATATCTACTTCCTTGTCATGGCTAACAAGCAGACAGGATTCAAAAAATGCACTTCTTGTAAGCAGAAAATCCCTAACTCAGATGCCCTCAAGGAGTGTTTATATTGTTTTGGAGCTGCCCATCTAGAGACTTAGTATTTGTGCTGCGTACAACTCCAGGGTGTTAGCTAACAGATGGAGCAAACTTATTTTCATAGGTCTCCTCCTTACTTCAACACCTTCTTCAAGGGCTGAAACTCAACTGAAACTTTAAAATCTGCTCGTTTGGAGCATAGAAAACACTTCCTGCCGAAGTTCCCTATGGCTGGAATATTGGGTTGACTCATCCCTGAGCGGTGTGAGATGTGGAGTTGAGTCCAGTATCCAGGGAGGATAACTAAGATGAGACCAAAGGAAGAGGAACTACACCTGTCTAGATTATTAGGGGGCATTGAGGATGACTGAGCTCTTCAAGCGGATTCCTTTCTGCAAGAATTTGGGAATCAAAAGAAGTGAGGAGAAGTGACTGGATGACCACGTGTGGACTACAGCATTTTTCTGTTACTCCTCCCAGGGGAGGAGGGTTCAGAGCAAAGCACCTGTTGCACTTGATGGAATGCAGAGAGCTCACAGCAAGGTTATCCCCAACAACTGAACGTTTTCTCTGTCACTGGTTAAGAGACCTCTCATAAGGGGTCAGAATGTAAGTGCTTAATTTGTCCACAAGTATGTTTGCTTTCCCCGGAATGTGCATTGCAACTAGAAAGCAGTTGGAGATAGTCCATTGCTACACACCCTCCTAGCCTCTAGTCAGAGAGCACAAGACCAGGTTCCTCCTTGTTGTAGCAGACTACAGCCATGTTGTCTGAGTTGCAATAGTCCTTAGAGGAAGTACATCTGGGAATGCCTGCAACATTAATAGGACTGGTCTTATCTCCAGGACATTGATATGCAAATTTGTCTCTTTGGAGGACCAAGTACCTTAGACCATCCTTCCCAGGTAATGCTCTGCATCCCAGATGGGAGGCATCCGTAGAACGTGGCCAGTGGGTGTGGTAGAACAAAATGTTGACCTAGATAAATGTCAAGCTGTATCCACCAGTGGATGTGTTGTAAGCTTGACCATTTAACATCTATAGTCCATTGAAGAACACCCATATAGTGTTGTGCTAAAGGAAGTAGTACTATTGCCGCTGCCATAGACCCAGCGCTTGAAGAATGAACCTGGCTGGAGGAGGTGGATGGGGAAAAAAATCTGATGAACCTGATATCTGTGTGCGTCTGTGATGAATTGGTAAGAATTAAATTTGCATGGTCATATTCTTATGTGCACCATTAAACTCCAGGCTCTATACTGGATTCGATTTGTCATTGATCCCAATAAGTGACAAATCTGGAGCAAATAGTCCCTGGATTATTGAAGGAGGTGCATGGAGGGGGCAGTGAGAAGCCAGTCATTTCAATTTGAAAACACCCAGAATCCTTGAGTCTCAAGTGAGCTGCCACCACTACCATACATTTGGTGAACACCCTGGGGGCTGTGGTGAGTCCAAAGGGCAGAGCTCTGAATTGGTAATACTGCCTCACAGCCGAAAGCATAAATATCTTTGGGAGGAGAACCTGTTTGTTCTGATGTGACAGCACGCATCCTGAAGATCTATAGAGCACATACAATCATCCTTGCGAAGAAATAGGATGGACTGGACATTGACCATCTAGAACTCTGACTTTCTCATGTAGAGATTCAAATTTACCCAGATCCAAAATTGGTCTCTGGTCTCCTGACTTTTTGGGCACTAAAGAAACATGAGCAAGTTCTGAATCCTATTTGGTCTGGTGGGGACCTCTTGGATGATTGTCTTGTCTAGTAGCTTTTGAATTTCTTGTGTCACTGCCTCCCTCTGAGTGGGTGTAATGTCAGGAAGCTTCTTTCTTTTGTAGATTGTGGACTGGAAAATGGTATGAAGTAGCTTCTGGATGGTATTTTCAGCACTCTGGAATCTTTTGTTATAGTAGCGCAGGCACCTTGATGCAAAGACAGTCGTGCCCCACTGCCTGCAGAGGAGCACTGAAAGGGTCCTTAAGGAAAGGAATCCCAGAAACCCTGGATCTGAAGTAGTTAACTTCATTTGATCAGCAACCTGTGGGTTTTGGATCCAATACGGATCCGTGCCGGCAGCATACCAAGCAAAAGATCTGAGCTCCAAGCTCCTCCCACCTACCCATACTACACTGCAACCTCCTTCCCATTCTCGGATCTCATTTGCCGCGGCTTTGCCAGCACAGGATTTTTGAGCTCCAGGCAAGTATTAGGGTCTCTTCGAAAACTTTGGTCTGTGTGTGCTCCTTTTGATAATTATAGTAATTATTAGTTTATCCCTCTCCGTTTACAATAATGTTTTTTTGTACTTGAAAGTTGTTAACTTTCTGTTATTGTAGGCCCCCCTTCCTGCCCGTAAAGAGTGTGTGTGTGTTCCCTAATATGTCGGAAAGTCAGAAAGTGACTTTCTCTAAGTGCACAGAGTGTGGCCACCAGCTGTCCCCAGCCGATGGTCACACTCTGTGTGTAGTTTGCTTGGGGGGGTGGCCCGTTTGTCTAACGGCTGCAAGATCTGTGTGGCCTTCAACCCAACCCCCCCCCCCCCTCCCGAGTCAGGGTCGCAGGAACAAGTTAATTCTGGCAGGTCTTCTACCCGTCCAGGGACTCACCCTCCCACCTTGCAACGGGGAGAGAGAGAGGCCAAGAAAGACAAAGTAAAAGAAAAACACAGGGAGACAGACATTTTAGAGAGAGAAAAGGATAGAGATAGAGAGAGGGGCTGCAAGCAACAGGCCAAGTTGGATCCAAAGGCCCCTCCCGCTAAGGTGATCTTGTCTCCTGTGAATGTTACCAGGCCATCCTCAACTCGGCTCTATTCACATTTTTCTCCAGAGCCGGAGGAGGTATCTAGACCACCCTTGAGGTTGTCTTCGATTTGGCTCTCCTGGCAGGCGTCTGAGGCGTCCTCCAGATCGACTCGGTGCATCTCTGAAGCAAACCTGGATCGGATGATGCGAAGGTTTCTACAAACTCAACTGCAGATGGGGGTGTTGCTGCCCCCCCCCTCCTGGTGCAGGGAGTCGGCACAGATGGTGCCTTCGGCCTCAACGCTGGTCATGCCCTCGAGTCTGTCGGAATCTGCTTTCGGATCCGAGCTCTCGAAGCAGAGAGTTGAGCATCAGATCCGAGAGGATGAGTGTGTTATCGGCCCCGTTGTGGTCGGGGCATACCGTTGCTTCTGGTCCGGCCATTCCAACTTCGGCTCCGATTCCTTCGGATCCGAGGGTCTCTGCTACCCTCACAACCAGTTTCAGAGAGGCCGGTTCTCCCTCTGCATTCGTTGTGGAGAGGGTTCTCTCTGAAGGATCGAGACCCCCTCACTCTGTCCTTTGGGTCCATCCGTGCTCCCTCGGAGCTGGGTTTGTCTTCCGTCATCCCGTATCCCTAGGGACAGCCTGTGTGTATTGCGCCCCAGACAGTTCCCTTGGAGGAACACAAAACCATTTGTGAGCCTTCCCTGGAGAGTCCACCCGAGGAGGTCCCTCACAAACGCCAGTGTAAAAGGAGGCACTTGGACCGAGAAAGATGGGAAGACTCTGTCCGCCATCGGGATCCGCTTCTGTAACCCCAAAATGTCCTTTTCCAGGAACCAGCGAGGGCAAAAGAAGCCGTGGTTATGGAAAATTTAGCAGTCCCAGAACGCTCTGGACTCCTTCTCCCCCAGAGGCAGAGGGGACAAGGTGGACGCCAGCCCAGAGGCTGAGGGGAGCTGAAGAACTTCAGGTCACGTGAACCTTTTTCAGAGCAACCCGCGCAGCAACCCTAAGGGGTTGCCCGACTGCTCCTCTCTGGAGGCAGTCGGGGGACATTTTTCGATGCACCTAGCCCAATGGGAGTCCATCACGAGAGATCACTGGGTGCTTCGTATAATATCTAGAGGCTATAATATTCTCTTCATAAACAAGCCCCCTTACACAAGGTGCCTCCCTGACGTCCCACCCATTCAGAGGGAGGCTGCGGCCTTGGAAATACAAAAGCTACTAGAAAAAAGAGCCATCCAGCAGGTGCCTTTAGACCAGTTTGGATCAGGCATCTATTCCAGGTTCTTTTTGGTGCCAAAAAAGACTGGGGACCTAAGGCAGATTCTCGACCTATCAACAATGAACCTGTTAGTTGCCAAGGAAATGTTCCGATGGTCACGCTTCAATCCAGCCTGCCCTTACTGCAGGAGGAAGACTGGTTGTGCTCGATAGACCTCAAGGATGCGTACTACCATATTCTGATGGACAGGTGATCCAGGAGGTTACTCTGCTTTCGGCTAGGGGCCAGTCATTATCAATTTAGAGTCCTACCCTTCGGTCTCGCCACAGCCCCCAGGGTGTTCACCAAGGTCATGGCAATTGTAGCAGCCCACCTGAGACTTCAGGGCATTCAGATCTTCCTGTACCTAGATGACTGGCTCCTCACAGCTCCCACTCTTACTAGCCAGAGATTTCTTTCTCCAGGTATCACCTCGGCTAGGGATTACCATAAAATTCAGGAAGTCTTCCCTCCAACCTGTTCAAGTGTTAAACTTCATAGGGGTGAGAATAGATTCTCATCAGGCCAGGGCATTCTTAACCGCAGACAGACTACACAGCCTGGCACTTCATGTGTTAGCGCTTCTGCAGTCCTCTGCACCCCCTGCAGAATTAGTCCTGAGAGCCTTAGGGTCCATGGCAGCAGCTATCAACCTGATCCCTTCTGCTCGTCTGTATATGAGAATTCTACAGTGGACGATGCAAGTTCAGTGGTCGATTCTTCATCAACCTCTAGATTTTCCAATCCCTCTGAGCAGTGTGCGCAGAAATTCTCTCACATGGTAGCTCCAATCTCGAGTCTGCAGGAGGGACGTCCCTTTCTTGAGCCCCAACTACAAGCCATGGTGACCTCGGACACCACCCGCCTAGAGTGGGGGGCATTGCTCGGGCAGGACTGTTCAAGGCACGTGGACTCGAAACGAGACCGTTTTGCATATAGATGTTCTACAGATGAGAGCGGTTCTTTTAGCGTTGCAGGCCATTCATGCTTATCTCCCTCTGGGAACTATTGCGATCCACTCAGACAATATGTCGGTGGTCTGTTATATCAACAAGCAGGGGGGAACCAAGTCTTAGCTCCTTTGTCGAGAAGCCATGAGAGTCTGGGAATGGGCGATCTCCACCAACCACTTTCTGATAGCAATGCACATTCCAGGTCGGTCCAACATCTTGGCAGACAAATTGAGCAGAACTATCCTTTCTCCCTTTGAGTGGTCTCTGAACTCTTGTGTAGTGGAACAGATCTTCCCCAAGTGGGGTCAGCTTTGCTGCGATCTCTTCGCATTGCCTTCCAATGCGAAGTGCAGTGAGTTTTTCGCTCTAATCCCCCCAACGGGGAAAGCCCCCAGAGACACTCTTGTTCATGCTTGGCCACCCGGTCTTTATGCATATCCCCCGCTTCCGCTCATGATAAGGTTCTTACAGAAAGCACGCCGGTTGGGGAGCAGATTGATCCTCATAGCCCCATTCTGGCCTATTCAAATGTGGTTTCCCTGCCTACGGTCTCATCTCATAGCTCCACCTTTGATCCCATTCCGGATCTAATTAGTCTTTCCTCAGGAATACTTCTTCCGAATCTGGGCAGCCTGAAGCTCACAGCTTGGCTGCTCCAGTTCCACTAGTTGCTTAGACTCCCGGTATCTCTTCTGTTACATCTATCTTGGTTGTGGCACATAAATCCTCTACCAGGAAAATTTACTGTAGCAAATGGAGATGCTTCTCAATTTGGGCTTCACAGAGAAATCTAGATCCTTTTACCGCTCCGATCCCAGCAGTATTAGACTTTGTCGCATATCTTCCAACAATGAGCCAGCTCTTCCACAGTGAAGGTCCAGCTGGCGGCTATATTTCCCATTTCCATGTAGGGGGCAATTTAGGCTCTCTTGCTGCTGCTAGAATTTGTAAGACCTTTTTGAAAGGCACGTTTCTTCTGACACCTATTAAGAATCCGTTCCCGCCATGGGATCTGACTGCGGTTCTTCAGGCCTTAGTTGCACCTCCTTTCGAGCCCTCTGCATCAGTTGATTTAAAATTTTTGTCATGGAAGACTGCTTTTCTGGTAGCTATAACTTCAGCAAAGAGAGTTTTGGAGCTTCAAGCTCTTTGTATGAAACCCCCATATCTTGTTTCATAAGGACGGGGTGTCTCTCAGGACTAATCCATCCTTTCTCCCTAAAGTTGCTTCTGAGACCATCAATTAATTTGCCTGTCTTTTTCCCTAATTTTCCGAAAGGGGAATACAAACTTCATTTGCTTGGATGTTCACAGGCAGTTACGTTTTTATTTGCACAGGACGGCGGCCTTTCGTAAATCTGATCAACTTTTTGTTTATTTTGCTAAGCTCTTTTTAGGGAAACCAGTTTCAAAAGTAACTCTTGCTAGGTGGATTTCACTTTGTATCCTACAAGCATACAGAGAGCTTGGTTTACCAGAACCAGTAGGAGTTCATGCTCATTCTACACGTTCTATGGCAACGTCTGCAGCATTCTGGTCTAGGGTTTCCCTGGGTGACATTTGCTCAGCGGCTACCTGGGCGTCTTCTCACACTTTCATTACTCATTATAAACTGGATTCGGTGTCTAGAGGAAGGGTTTCCTTTGGCTCTGCACTGCTCCGGAATATCCTTCTTAAGGGCCACCCAAGATTTCTGGTAGCTGGGGACTCTGTCCCACAGGTTGCTGATCAAATGAAGTTAACTACTTCAATAAATAAGATGTAGATGGGCTTAAACCAAAAGCTTCCAAAATACTGATTCCTCCGTAGAGAGAGATTATCAGTAGACCCAACCACCTTTCTGCTTGAGTATCTCCAGTACGTTTCCAAGGTAGACCATCCAGTGGTGATTTGGGGGACCCAGGCTTCTGAATCTAACATTAACCAATCCATTCATTTACCGGTTTTCTTACAAAATTTTCATAGTATAAATGGTACATCACTTGGATGTGCACAGGCAATTAGGTTTTTATCTACAGAACAAAACAAATTAGAAAATGATGTCAGCTAATTATGTTCTCCTCGTCAAATTGACTAGGTTATCCATCTTCTAAAGTTACATTGGCTAAAAGGATTACCGATTGCATTTCTTGGACCTATTCTTAGCAAGGTGTTTCTCTCCAAAGACTGCCTAAAGCGCATTCATTTAGATCTATAATCACTTCATCTGCCTTTTGGTCAAAAGCTTCTATTGATGACATTTGTACAGCAACAACATGGGCCAATGCTCATACCTTTGTTACTTATTACAAATTGGATCTAGTATCCAGAAGTAGAGTTGCTTTTGGTACAGTGGTTATCTGGAGTATGCTTCCATAAGGGCCACCTAACATTAATGTAGCTGGGGACTCGCCCATTCATTCATATGTGTTTAGTAGGCCAATGACCACAAGGGCCTTTTTAAACCTAGCCATGCATCCCAAATGTCTGACAAGTTCTGATACCCTTGAGAAGTGTAAGCATGGGCCTGGGAGATGAACGATTTACATGTTACCTGTTTGCATTAAAGACATAGGTGCCAAACCAGGGATGAATTTCTGGTTTCGCATCCAGTTGTCCAAATTGCACTTGAATTGGGTTAGGAAGGAAATCTGCTTCACATGGATGGGGAGCCTGTTCCATAGACGGGGTAGTCTCTGGCATAGATACCGATCTCTCCATCAGGTCCTATTTATATCACGGGTAAGGTTAAAGTCTTTAGAACAGATAATTCTGGTACTGTTTGTTTTGTTGATATGCAGGAGGTCCATCAGAGTGGGGTCTGACCATGCCCTGTATGCCAGGCATAGATCTTCCCTCAGCCTGTAGGAGACGGAATACAGGGATAGAGCCTTGAGGTGGTCTGCATAGGACATATTACTTACGCCATGTATTCTTTTAGTGAGGAACCTCTGTGGACGTTCCAGTTGTTTGATATGCCTGGTTAAGTACATACCAAAGGGTGCATTGTACTCACTGATGGGTGTGATGAATGCCGAATAGAGTTTAACAATGACTTCCTTGGACTTAGAATGTCATACCTTTGTTTATAAGTTGCGTAACATAGAATGATTTTCTCACCACTGTAGAAGCGTGATGATCAAAGCTAGATTACTATCTGTGTCCCTATGTCCCGGACTACTGGGTCAGTTCTAAGGTGTGTTGTCAATACTACAGTTACCAGAGATGGATGACTTCCCAAAGGATACTATTATGCCTTTCTTGGCATTTAGTTTTAGTCCATGGCTCTGACGCCAGTTATTTGTGTCAGCCCCTCCAGTAGGACATTTATGTCAGTGCGAGATTCAATGACTGCTCCTAATTTGCAATCATTTGCAAATTTAGTCAGCCAGAGACCACTGACAGCCTTTACTTCTGAGAAGTAAATGCCAAAAAGCAGTCCAAGGACTGACCTCTGAGGGACTCCACTTGTGACCCGCCTCTCTGTAAAGGTGGACTCCTCCTGTCTGTGAGCCAGTTGGCTATCCACCGTGACATACGGCTTTGTACCTAACCTCTTGAGTTTTTCAATAATGCCCGAGTGGGGTATTGTGTCAAATGCCTTGGCAGGTCAAGGTAGGCAGTGTGAACGATTTTGCCCTCATTCATTGCTTTGGTGACCTTCTCAAAGAAGTCCTCCAGGCCGAGTAAGTATGGCCTGCCCTTGACAAAATCAAAATGGGTTGGGTCCAGGGTCTGGAGGTCTACATCTCTCTTGATCATCTCCATGATAATTCTTTCCATGGCTTTACATACAAGAATAACGAGACTTATTGTTCTGTAGTTTCCAGGGTCTGTAGATGTGCAGAGGGATGACTGTTGCCTTTCTCCATTCATGAGGCACGAAGCCTGTTTGGCGGCTACAGTTAAACAGCAATTCAAAATAATTGATAAAGAATGTCAAGAACATAAGACTTAATTTATGTATTCACCATAAGTAGGCATCTGTGTTGTCCATCTTCATTCTTCCTCAACTCCCCCCATCAATCCCCCTTAGAATCTTCTGGAGGAACCTGTTGGACTAATTACTGGAACTTACAGTTCCTGGTTTGAGCCCTATGCTTTCAGCTATCCCTTTCTTTATCCAGTTTAGGGGAATTTTATGACCAACTTGATCTGAGGTATTGAGGTTGGACTAGAGAATTATGGTTAGAGGGAAGAGCTTGAGAGTTGCATTTGAAGTTTAAAGTATGTGGCCAAGTCGGATCAGAGGATCTGATCTGTAACCCATTCATTAGGGGGAAATGAAAATAGACAACAGATGCGCGTAGTTATGGTATGTGTATAACGATTAATTCCACAGTAATGTGCTATATTGAACAAGAATTGTGTACCTTTTGTATGAGGGACTGGGACCAAATCATCAGCAGGAGCATTCTTGTCAATAAAAATGGCTGGTGAGGATAATACAATGGCAGACCAATTAAGAAGCCTTGACAGCTCAGCATGAATCAATATTAAAGTGTGAATCTGAAGATAAGAGATTGAAAATATAAAAAGTGGATTTGTTTGCTTCAGGGAAGAATCACAGACTCCCTCATTTCTGCTCCATGCTTCTTATGCAGAATGCCCAGGGCAAGCAGCATTTTTTTCCTTAATGTAGGATGAAGGTAAATTTTATTCTCTATGCTGATCCTTCACATCCTAACAAAAGTAAAGAGCATAATTTAATTCAGTCTCGTAGCCCTCTGGTGAATGAATATAATGGATGGTAAACATGTTATCATGCTGAAACAGCAGATATTTTCTTCGGACTTCTGCCACAGCCACTTTATTTCAACTCTACTTCAAAGGTACACCCCCCCCACCCCCGGGGCTATGTGAATG
>NC_056747.1:711278255-711280755 GCF_019279795.1 Protopterus annectens | reverse complement strand
CTCCCCTCTCTCCCTCTCTCTCTCCCTCCTCTCCCTCTCTCTCTTCCTCTCTCTCCCTCTCTCTCTCCCTCTCTCCCTCTCTCTCTCCCTCCCCCTTCCTCGCCTCCTCCCCCTCTCCTCCTCTCCTCCTCTCCTCCCCTCTCTCTCCCCTCTCCTCTCTCCTCATGCCCCTCTCCCTCCTCTCTCTCCTCTCCTCCCTCTCTCTCTCTCTCTCCTTTCCTCTCCTTTTCCTCTCTCTCTTCTCTCCTCTCCTCTCTCTTTCTCTCTCCTCTCCCCTCTCTTCTTTCTCCTCTCCTCTCTCCTCCTCTCCTCTCTCCTCCTCCTCTCTCCCTCTCCTCTCCTCCCTCTCCCCTCTCCTCTCTCTCCCCTCTCCTCCCTCTCCCCTCTCCTCTCTCTCCCCTCTCCTCCCTCTCCCCTCTCCTCTCCCTCTCTCCTCCTATCTCTCCCTCTTCCTCTCCCGCTCTCTCCCTCTCTTCCTCTCTCCCCTCTCTCACCCTCCCTCTCTCCCCTCCTCTCTCTCCCCTCTCCTCCTCTCTCCTCTCGCTCTCCTCTCTCCTCTCTCTCCTTCTCTCTCTCCTCTCTCTCTCTCCTCTCTCTCTCTCCCTCTCTCCATCTCTCTCTCTCCCTCTCTCTCCTCCCTTTCCCCTCTCTCTCCTCTCTCTCCCTCCCCTCTCTCCCTCCCTCCCTCCTCTCTCCCTCCCTCCTCTCTCTCTCCCTCCCTCTCTCTCCCTCTCCCTTCCTCTCTCTCTCTCTCTCCTTCTCTCCACTCTCTCTCCCTCTCTCTCCTCTCTCCTCTCTCTCCTCTCTCCTCCCTCTCTCCTCTTTCCTCTCTCTCTCTCTCCTCCTCTCCCTCTCTCCCTCCTCCTCTCTCCCTCCTCCCTCTCTCCTCTCTCCTCTCTCCTCTCTCTCCCTCCTCTCTCCCCCTCTCTCCCTCTCTCTCTCCCCTCTCTCCTCCCTCTCTCCTCCTCTCTCTCTCCTCCTCTCTCCTCCTCCCCTCTCTCTCTCATCTCTCTCCCTCCCTCCCCCCTCCTCTCTCTTCCTCCTCTCCCTCTCTCCTCCTCCTCTCTCTCTCCTCCTCTCTCTCTCCTCCTCCTCTCTCTCCTCTTCTCCCTCTCTCTCTCCTCCTTTCTCTCTCCTCTCTATCTCCCTCTCTCTCTCCTCGCTCTCCCCCTCTGTCTCTCTCTCCCCTCTCTCTCTCCTCTCTCTCCCTCTCTCCTCTCCTCCTCAAGCCTTCCTCTCTCCCCCTCTCCCCCTCTCCTCCCTCTCCCCTCTCTCTCCCTCTCTCCCTCCCTCTCTCCCCTCTCTCTCTCCCCTCTCTCTCTCCTCACTCTCTCCTCTCTCTCTCTCCTCCCTCCTCTCTCCTCCCTCTCCCTCTCTCCTCCCTCTCCCTCTCTCCTCCCTCTCCCTCTCTCCTCCCTCTCCTCCCTCTCCCTCTCTCTCCCTCTGTCTCTCTCCTCTTCTCTCCTCTGTCCTCTCCTCCCTCTCCTTCTCTCCCCTCTCCTCTCTCCCCTCTCTCTCTCTCCCTCTCTCCTCCTCCTCTCCTCTGCCTCCCCTCTCTCCTCTCCTCTCCCTCCTCTCCTCTCCCTCTCCTCCTCCTCTCTCTACCTTTCTCTCTCCCCTTCTCTCTCCTCCTCCCCTCTCCCCTTCTCTCTCTTCCTCCCTCTCTCCCCTGCTCCCTCTCTCCCTCTCCTCCTCTCTCTCTCTCTCCTCTCCTCTCTCTCTCCCCTCTCCTCTCTCCTCTCTCTCCCTCTCTCCTCTCTTTCCTCTCTCCTCCTCTCTCTCTCCCTCTCTCTCCCTCTCTCCTCCTCTCTCCCCTCCCCCTCCCCCTCTCTCTCTCCCTCTCCTCTCTCCTCTCCTCTCGCCTCTCTCTGCTCTCTCCTCTCCTCTCTCCCTCCTCTCTCTCTCCCCTCCTCCCTCCTCTCTCTCTCCCCTCCTCCCTCCTCTCTCTCTCCCCTCCTCTCCCTCCCTCTCTCCCGTCTCTCTCCCCTCTCTCTCTCCTCCTCCTCCTCTCTCTCCCCCTCTCTCCCCTCTCTCTCTCTCCTTCCCTCTCTCTCCTCTCTCTCTCCCTCTCCCTCCCTCCTTCTCTCCCTCTCGTTCTCTCCCTCTCTCCTCCCTCCTCTCTCTCCTCCCTCCTCTCTCTCTCCCTCCTCTCCTCTCTCCTCCCTCCCTCTCTCTCTCTCTCCCTCTCTCTCCCTTCTCTCTCTCCTTTCCTCTCTCCCTCCCTCTCCCTCGCTCTCTCTCCTTTCCTCTCTCTCCTCTCCTCCTCCTCTCCCCCTCTCTCCCTCCCTCCCTCCCCTCTCTCCCTCTCGCTCCCTCTCTCTCTCTCTCTCCCTCTCGCTCTCTCCCTCTCTCTCTCTCCCTCTCTCCCTCTCTCTCTCTCTCTCTCTCCCCTCTCCTCTCCTCTCTCCTCTCTCTCTCTCTCTCCCCTCCTCTCTCACTCTATCTCTCTCTCTCCTATCTCTTCCTCTCTCTCTCTCCCCTCTCCCTGTCTCTTTCTCTC